>NC_043707.1:128036749-128143510 GCF_006229205.1 Suricata suricatta | reverse complement strand
TGGATGGACCTGGAGGGAGTCATGCTAAGCGAAGTAAGTCAGGCAGAGAAGGACAGATACCATATGTTTGCACTCATAGGTCTAACAGGAGAAACCTAACAGGGGACCATGGGAAGGGGAAAGGGGGGGAAAAGAGCTGGGGAGAGGGAGTGAGGCAAATCAAGAGAGACTTCTGAATGCTGAGAACAAACTGAGGGCTGAGGAGGGAGGGGGGAAGGGGAGGGGGTGATGGTCGTGGAGGGGGGCACTTGTGGGGAAGAGCACTGGGTGTTAATGAAAACCAACTTGGTAATAAACTAAATAAAAAAAAATGTTCTGCGGCATCTCAGGAGGTGCCTGGAGCGTCTTTCTCCTTCTCGGCGAAGACTCTCATGGCAGGTTCTGGCGCCAACGATTCTACTTCTAAGCACGTCCCTTTCATGAGGTGATTCTGAATAAGAGAATATACCCGTGAGGGCGTGCGGCCCGTTTTTCTTCCACTGCGTACAGCAGAGTGAGGGCCAGCTCAGCCCGGCTGTCGAGAGTCCGGGCCGGATTCGGGACAGAGGTGGGGGGAGACCCTCGAGAGGGCAGCCTGTGTGCGGTCGCTCTGCCCCCAGGAGACTCCACCATCAGTCCTGCCCCCTCTGGCAGGAAGCCGCCGGGCAGGATGAAAACCGGTTACAGAGTCAAGGAGACCGGCTCGCGGGGTTGACTCAAGGCCTGGGCTACAGCCAGGTCAAGCGGCTGCTTTATTCAGACAGGACCTTCCCAAGCGGGCCCCAGCCCCAGCCTCTGCCCATTCTGAAGGCAACGAGGAGCCAGGTGGGAATCTAGAAAAAGAAGGCATTGATCCAGACAATCAAGAAGACCGCACCAAATCGACTTAAGGCAGACCGGTCAGGACGAGAGACCAGGAGACGTGACGGAAAAGAGGGAAACCTCTGGCGGCTCGATCCAGCCGGCGGCCTAGCGGAAGTAGTTGGGACATTCGTGGGCGACCAGGTCCCAGGCTCGCTCAAAGGCCTGCAGGACGGCGGGCTCCAGGGGCCCTTCCTCAGTCGCCGCCAAGTTCTGTGCCAGCTGCTCCAGGCTGGACATGCCCAGGATGACCGCGTCCCCGTGGGCACCCTGTAAGGGGAGACGCCGCGGGTGAATGCGCAGGCACCACGGCAACTCCAGCCCCCTGCCGCCCTCCCAGCCCCGCCCCTGCCGAGGTTTGGGCTCTGATGTTTATTTACGCCGCACACAGTTCCACAAAGAACTTGAGGCACCTTCAACAATTTTAACCATGTGACTCCAAACCCTGTCTTCTTTCCCTCTGCTGTCACACTGCTCATCCTCGGACAGACCTGCGTTCGGAGCTCCGTTGCACCCCTTGGCAGCTGTGTAAGTGTGACTTACTTCTCTCCCCTCTCTGACTCAGTCTTCTCTATTTTCTGGGCGGTTATGGGAATGAGAAGCTATGTAAAGCACTTAGTTCCCATTTATTGAGAAACTACTATATATACGGCAGACACCATGAACTGTGTAAGGCTGACACAGGAGAAAAGTCTCAGCTGGGAAGACAGGGGACATGGGGGGGGGGACCCAAACTCCCACCACAGAGGGAGACTAATGAGTCTTGAGAGATTTTCTATCCCCTGCACAGCTGTGAGAACCCATCTCCTCACAAGGAACAACACTTCCGAAGGCCTAAGTACTAACTAAATACACGTTTGCAAAGCCCTCCTCACGGGGCTGGCACTCAGACATCTACTAAGCACAATGGAAAAACTGCTCATCATCAGGGTTGGGACCGAGAGAAACTTTAGAGGGAAAAACTACTTAGATAGGGCGCCCGGCGGGCTCAGTTGGTGGAGCACGTGATTCCTGGCCTCAGGGCTGTGAGTTCGAGCCCCGTTCGAGACTGTGGAGGTTACTTAAAAATAAAATCTTTTTTTTTTTTTCTAACGTAGGCCCCACACACAACTGAACTCACCACCCCGAGATCAGGAGTCACATGGTCCACTGACTGAGCCAGCCAGGTGCCCCCAAAATAAAAATCTTAAAAAAAAAAAGGGGGAAGAAACGGCCTCGAAGTCACCCGGGGCAAGTCTGGCTCTCACAGGGCAGCGGCGGCGCGTCCAGGGCGGCGGGTTACCTGGAGCAGGGAGTGGTGGTACATCCACCGGAGGGCGGCTGAGGTCATGCTGGGGGCGCCGCTGCCGTACGCGGCCTGCAGGGCCTTCTCCACTAGGGCAATGGCCTCGAAGTGGTGCTCCTTCCAGAAGCTGGGCAGGTGGGGAGGGCGGCACAAGGGTCAATAACATATGGTCACATTGCGGCTACAGCCGAAGAGCCAAGCTCGGCAGCTGTGTCCACCTAACTCTGCAGCGAGCAGGGACCAGGGTTTCTCCAGCAGCAGAACCACCAGGCGCAGGAGGCGGGCAAAGGGAGCTCACCCAAGACCCCACCTTCAACCCCTTTATGAGTTCTGCCCTGCCCCTGCTTTACTTGGTGAAGCAAAGGTAACCAGTACGGCCAGGGGCGGGAGGCAGGACTCGGCCCCAGGCCTCGTGAGCGTCAACCCAGGGCTCGCTCTTTCCATCCTGGCAAGTGAGTGGCCAGCACTTCTCAGGAAAGAGCTATGACCTGGAAGACCTGGTGTAAGGTCATTTCCTCACTGAGGTCCCGAGAAAACTGGACGCACCGGTTCGGTCATGGCTGCAGGAATCAGGAGACGTAGGTCCAGGCAGCAGCGGGGACCTGCAGCCAGGCGAAGCAGCCTAGGTGCTCTCCATTTCAGATAAGGGGGACTCCGAACCCCCCCCCCGGACGCAGCTCACCGATTCCGGTAGGCCTCAGCCCAGTTATTCCCGAAGAAGCGGCCCACGGGTTGTTTCCCGTCCTTGTCCTCGTACTTGTACTTGCCGGTCAGCAGGCCCCCTGTGGGAAGACTGCAGTCAGGCCCGCTGGCCCTCACCGCTCCCAGAAGCGGTTCTAGACTGGTGGGGGGGTGGGGGTGCAGGGAAGCCAGGAGAGCAGGAGGACACGGCCCAGCCTCTTCCCAAACCCATGCCTGCCTCCCACGTCCCAGGCGGGGCATCTACCATGTCAGGAAGAGGCAGACACGGGGGCCAGGGGTGCCCTCCCGCCCAGGGGGAGCCCGTCTCCACAGCAGCCCGTACCAGCCAGAGGGTTGTAGGCATAGAACCTCAATCCGAAGTGCCTGAGGCAGGGGAACAGCTCCGTTTCCACCTGCCGGGTGGTGGCGTTGTACATGCCCTGCAGGTAGAAGAGCCAATGGTAGAGGCTACGGCATCGAGGGAAGGGACCTCAGACTTCTTTTAAAACTGTCAGTCAAGGGGCGCCTGGGTGGCTCAGTCGGTTACGCGCCCGACTTTGGCTCAGGTCATGATCTCACGGTTCGTGAGTTCAAGCCCCACATTGGGCTCTGCACTGACAACTCAGAGCCTGGAGCCTGCTTCGGATTCTGTATCTCCTTCTCTCTCTCTGCCCCTCCCCTGCTTGCCCTTGGTCTCTCTCTCTCAAAAATAAATATACATAAAAAATATATATATATTTAAAACTGGCAGTCAAAACCTGCCCGGGACTTCAGCAGTGATTTCCCAAATCACTAGTGGTGGCAGGGGCTGGGGAAACGGCGCTGCGTCCAAGGCGGGGAAACCCGAGCGGCTATATCGGTCCACAAATATCTACTGTGGCCAACCGTGGGCTGGACGCTGCGTTGCCAAACACAAGCAAGTCCAGCCAGGTCTCTGCCTCGGCCTCTCACAGATGTTAGAGTTAAGTTCAAACCACAGAAGAAAAACAAAAAACAACCCAGAAGTAAGTATCCATCCATAGATGAATGGATAGAGAAGATGCTCTACAGAGTACTACACATCTATATATAAAAGAATTAGGTCTTGACATTTGTGACAACATGGAAGGTTCTACGGAGAATTATGCTAAGTGAGATGAGTCAAAGAAAGACAAACACCATAGGATTTCACTGACATGTAGAACCTAAAAATCAAATGAACAAACAAAAAAGCAGAAACAGACCCATATATACAGAGAACAAACATCCAATTTTCAGAGAGGTGGGGATGGGGGATGGGCAAAAAAGGGAGGAAAAGGAGTGGGAGGTACAGGGCTCCAGTTGTGCAATAAAGAAGTCACAGGGTTGATGGGGAGCCTGGGTGGCTCAGTCAGTTGAGCCTCCGACTTGGGCTCAGGTCATGATCTCAGGGTTCGTGGGTTTGAGCCCCACGTCGGGCTCTGTGCTGACAGCTAGATCAGAGCCTGGAGCCTGCTTCAGATTCTGTGTCTCCCTCTCTCTGACCCTCCCCTGCTCACACTGTCTCTCTCTTTCTCAAAAATAAATAAAGCGTTTAAAAAAAAAGAAGTCACAGGGTTGAGAGGCACAGCGGAGGGAATATAGTCAACAGTACCGTAAAAGCGTTATGCTGACAGATGATAGGCAGCATACTTGTGATGCGCACAGCATAGCATATACGTAATTAGTTGTACATCTGCAACTCATGCAACACTGTGTCAACTACACTTCAATTAAAAAAATACACACACACACACGGGCGCCTGGGGGGGTTCCGTCAGTTGAACTGACTTCGGTTGAACATCTGACTTTGGCTCAGGTCATGATCTGATGGTTGGTGAGTTTGAGGCCCGAAGCAGGCTCACTGCTGTCAGCGCAGAGCCTGTTTTGGATCCTCGGTCCGCCCCCCTCTCTCCTCCTCTCCCCTGCTCACTCCTTCTCTCTTAAAAATCAAAAAACATGTAAAAAAATGAACTTTCTTTACCAAAAAACCCCCACATACACACAGATAGAAGGCACAATAAAGGGGAGTTCTGTGATAATAGGAAATGCTACAAACACTCTAAAAACATGATGAGGTCTGGATACTGGAGGCTTCTCTGGGGCAGCGGGCAAGGCTTCCAGAGCGTGGGCCACCTAAGTGGGGCCTGAGCACTTGCTTCTACCAGGGAGAAGGGGAGGAGGGGTCCAGGCTGACGCTCACAGAGAGGGGGAGCAGGAAGGAAGGGCACGCGGAGCACACGTGGGCAACGACGGGGGCCAGGGCCAGAAGAGCAGGTGCCTGTCAGCCTAGCTGAGGGGCCTGCACGTCGTCCCCACGGCACCCAGGAGCCCTCTCCAGGCTGTCGGCAGGGGCGTGGCTGCTAGGGAGAGGGCACAGGAGGCGGTCAGAGGGGCCAGAATCCGCGATCAGCAGCAGCCCTGCAGACAGACCCTGCAGCCCGGCCCTCACCTGGTACACGGTGGGCAGGGTCCAGCCGTTGCTCCTGCAGAGGGTACAGATCTCAGCCACCTCCCAGGCGGCATAGTTGGAGAGGCCAAGCTCCACAAACTTGCCCTGCAGAGGACAGGCCTCAGTCAGAGTGTGCCACGGCCCAGGACTCAAGAAAGGGGAGACAGGAGTGAGGGCCCAGGGAGTGGGGTCTGCCCCCAGCTCTGCTCTGGGACTCCCCTGGTGCCCCCACTCTCCTGGATAACAGCAGGCCCAGGAGTCAACTGGCAGGCTACCTCCCGGAGCTCGGGGGCTGGCCTCACCTCCTGCTGCAGCTGGTGGCAGGCACGCAGCGTCTCTTCCACAGGGGTGTCATGGTCAGGGGCGTGGAGGTAGAAGAGGTCCACCTTGGAGCACTGCAGCCGCTTCAGTGATGTCTCCAGCTGGGCCCGGAGACTGTCCGGCTTCAGCGACTTCCCATCCCAGGGATTGGCCTTGGTGGCAATTCTCACTTTGAGGGGAGAATGCGATGGCTAAGAGGCTTATTAGGTGACCCTGTCTAAATTATTTAAAATCTCTGAGCCTTGATTCACTAATCTGTAAAATGGGGACATAACAATGAAACTGTCCCAGAGCTATTATGAGCATTAAACATGTAAGTTCTCAATGTTCACTGCTGCTGTGACCAATGTTACTAGTCACCAAACCACTGGCTATGGCAGGCCTGGTACCAGCGCACACTTGCTCCCTGCCTTCAGGGAGCTCACGGTCTAAAGGTGAGATTAGGATACGGAAGTGCAGTCGAGAAAAGCCCCCAGTGCTAAAGGAGCCCAGGGTACAGGCGCCTGGTCATCCTGGAAATTCGAGGGAAGGCTTCCTATAGGGATGACCCAGGAGTTGAGTTTCTAAGAATGAGTCACAGCCAATAACGGGAGGATGGGAAGCACATTCTAGAGCGTGGAAATGTAGGCAAAGTCACAGGCCAAATAAAAAAAGGTATGTGGAGGGCCATCCCTGCAATTCTGAGTTCTAAGAGCATCAGCTCCAGGCAGGGAGCAGCGGGACATGGGACAAGAGAAGGGTCACAGACCTAATCACAAACCATCCACCAAAGTCAGCCACGTTCACAGTCTGTAGTAAGGAGACAACTAAAAGGGCAGGCCTGAAACAGGGAGACAAGAGGCTCTGCCTCAAGAATCCTGGAGAGATGGGGGCGCCTGGGTGGCTCAGCTGGTTAAGCGTCAGACTTCGGCTCAGGTCATGATCTCAAGGTTTGTGAGTTCGACCCTCATGCTGGGCTCTGTGCTGACAGCTCAGAGCCTGGAGCCTGCTTCCAATTCTATGTTTTCCTCTCTCTCTCTGCTCGTGCTCTGTCTCTCTGTCTCAAAAGTAAATTAAAAAGAAAAAAAGAATTCTGGAGAGATGACGCCGCCTGAACAGGCACACTTCCATCTGAGAACAGGTCAAAGGCAAAGGCAGCAGGTGATTACAGATCTCCCAGAGAACGAGACAGCGTTTTGCCACGCCAGCAGCTGAGGAGGGCCATAACTGTCGGGATCCTGCACTGTTCACACTGGGCGAAGGCTGATCAGCAGGTCACAGGGGAGTCACCAGACCACTTGGGATGTGGGAGGGGACAAGTCCCACCACTTCTTGTCCACATTGCCTCCGTTCCCCCCATATTTCTCAAATCCTCTGCATTCTTGGTGTGAACTTTGCCTCAAGTTCAACCTATGGACTTTGGCTCAGTGAGTGCCTAAAGTCCACGGAGGAAGCAGGGAACGGCTCGGGGAGAAAAACCAATTCAGAAACAAAATCTTCATCATTAAGGCAGGGCAGCCCGGGTAACTAGAAAGTGTGGGTCTGATTTTCAGGTTTCCATTCTGTTCCTCCAGATCCACCAAGCTGTGAAGCCAAGGGGGACCCAGAGTGGGGTCCTGCTCAAGCACTGGGAGGGGCAGAAAAGACGAGGCAGAGTTTGGTAGTAAAAATAACAGCGAATGTTCACTGGGCCTCGCCATGTGCCAGGAGCCCTCCTGGGCACTTCCAATGTCATGGGGCTAGTGGGGGCAGTCCCCCTCACTGTGCACACCCATCCTTCACTCAAGCCACACCTGTCTACCGGCCGTCCTTCCACATTCCAGACTGGTCTGCACAGCTGCACCTTCAGCCTTTGATGCCCCTTTCTCTTATTATCTTCCCAGCAAATTAATACTGGTCCTTTAAGGACTGGCTCCAGTGTTCTCTGAACCCTCCCTAGGCCTCTCCCTGACCCCATAATCCCCCCAAAGTATTCCTCTTCTGGGCTTCGACCTTCCCTATTAGACTCTAAGCTCCCTGTGTTTGGGTCAGAGCCACTTTCCCTCCTATAGCCCGGTAACAAACCTCCCACTCCACACCGTCCCTGCGCCCCTGCTCCCCCAGCTTGCTCCGTGGCCTCGCTGCAGCTCTCTCTGGGGGGCCAGAGTACTGCCAACTGAAGAGAGCAAACAGGGACTTTGATGAAAGACCAGGATGTGAAGAGGGTGCTCAGGGAGCCATGGGCGGTGAGAGCAATGGGGAGATGGGCGCAGGCAGAGCTCCTGGGGCCCGGTTTGGGGCACCTGCCAAGGTTGGAGGGGATACTGCATAGCTGTCTCTGGAGACCAGTGCTGCAGAGAGGTGCCCCAAGAAAGCAAGGCGGGGAGGAAGAGAACTAAATCAGGCTCAGGGGAAGACTCGGGGTTCCTGAGCTGCAACCCCCAGAGGAAAGAGAAGGGGAGGGGAAGGAGATCAGGACAATGCACTGTCCGGGGCGAGACGTTCACGGGGCTGCGGGGAGGTTGGACGCGCGGCTGGGACGCGGCTGGGGCCGGCTGGGCGCCGCACGGTGCAGGGGAGGCCGAAGTTACCTCTGCAGTCGCCGCCGCCCAGCCCGAGGCCCAGGCCGCCCAGGATGCTCTCGGACTGGCCGTCGCTGTACATGAAGGCCGTGTCCAGCTCCGTGTGGCCGCGCTCCAGGAAGGCGCGCACGGCCGCGGCGCTGGCTGAAGCGTCCATACGGCGCCCCATCTCCATGGTGCCCAGCACTGTGGCAGGCCGGACCGGGGCCTCCGAGGAGGCTCGCGGCGACGACAGCGGCCGGGACATGGCGGCGGCGCGAGCCTCGGGCACTCGGGGACCAAGAGTGCAGCTGAGGCCGCCTCGGACCGCGGCGCGACGCACAGCGCTCAGCATGAGGTCCGCGCCTGCGCGTTGGGGCGCTTCGAGCCCTGCCCACCAGCCGTCGGGGAGGAGCCGGGAGGCGGTGAGGGAACCAGACAGGCCTCGCACCGCCCCACCACGCACGCTCCGCTTGCTCGCACCGCCCCCAAGGTCTATAGACTCCGCCCGCGGCGCAGAAGGCGGAGCTGCGCGCCTCAGGGGCGGGGAGGGGCGGGGCTTCGAGTCAGCTGACCTAGGCTGTGCAGACAACCCAGAAGCCGGAGCCGAGCGGCGGATCTTGACACGGTGAGGCAGGTTTGAGGCTGGGGGCAAGTATGAAGGTGCGGGTCGGGACTCTGGGGCGTCTCTGCCGCATTTTTCAGTAACCTCCTCCAGCCCCTAGACCGTCTTGGGGCTTCTGTTCCCTTCTTGGGGCACGATTTCCTGGGACGAGCCTCTGAGCCGGGATTAGATGGCCCTGGGGGGCATACGTTGCCATCCTGAGCATGGTCTCTCAAACCAGCCTGTCCAGAGATTGGCATCTGGGTCCCCGTCCACCGCCTGGTTCCGGCGGACGGGCCCCATCGTGTCCGACGGCTTTGTTTTTCTCCAGGCCAAGCCAGGGGAGGGGGCCTCGCGGCGACTGAGCGCTGACCCCAGCAGCTGCCCTGTCATTATCCCCGCCAAACAGGCGGCTCGCGCTGGGCTGAGTCACCAGGTGGCCACGGACCCAGAGGCCTGGAGTGGGTGGTATCCACCAGCGGGGACGCCCCTCCCCTCCACATACGCCTTCGTTCTGTCGGGAGCGCAGATTGCCTCCTCCCCTCATGCCTAGGACAAGTTTTAAAGTGTGTACATGGGGAGGGTGGGTATGGAAGTGTGAGGACTGGCGCGGGTCTTGTCCATTCAACACTTACACGGAAGGCTGCTTTGCGCCGGGGACTCGCGGAGGGCGGTAGAGGAGCGGAGGACTCGATGCAACCAGTGTTTAGCCTGTGCCAGGCACCAGTCTAATATCTTGGCCTGGATTATGTCATTTAATTCTGCCGTCTGCAATTCTGCAGTCTAGGAGGTGGATACCTAAGTTATCCCCCCATTGTACAGATTGGAACTCTGAGGCTCAGTCACTTGCCCCAGAATTCTGTACCTTGGAGGCACCAGGCAGGTCAGTTATAGGATGTTCTCTCCTCAAATCCAGGTCATCTGAGCTCACAACTAGTTTTCTTCCTTATTTTCTTCCTTTCTTCCTTCCTCCCTCCCTCCTTCCCTTCCTTCCTTCTTTCCTTTCTTCCTTCCTTCATTCGTTCCTTTCCTTTCCTTTCTATATTCCCCTCTCTCTGTCTCCTCTTTCTTCCTCAACACTTTCTGAACCTTTATTGTGCAGCTGGTGTTTCCAGGCCTGAGAGCCAGTCATAGCTAGGGAGAAAGGAGAGGCAGGGGCTTGAAAAGAGAGGTAGGGGCTTGAAGACCAGGATTAGCTGAGGAATGTGATAAGCATTCTTCAGGAAGGTGGATGACGGGAGGGGGAGGGGTGACAGGTGTCATCCAGCCAGCTTTTGAAAGACCTCTTTGAGAGGACATGTTAGAACTGTGTCTCAGTGTCTCCTTACCAGGCCCTGCAGGCGGAGGAGGACACTTCTCGGGAAAGAGAGCACATGTGTGGAAGCCTGGAGGCCGGCAGCTTCCATGGAAAGCAGCTCCCTGACTCAGCTTGGGATCCAAGAGAGGAGCTTGCGTATGGCAGATGCCTTGTGCACCAGAATCACCTGGGGTTGCTTTTTTTTTTTAGATTTCATTTTAACGTTTTAATTTTTTAAATATTTATTTATTTTTGAGAGAGAGAGAGAAGAGAATGGGAGGAGGGGCAGAGAGAGAGAGAGAGAGAGAGAGAGAGAGAGAGAGAGGGAGGGAGGCAGACACAGAATCTGAAGCAGGATCCAGGCTCTGAGCTGTCAGCACTGAGCCCGACACAGGGCTCAAACCCACAAACCATGAGATCATGACCTAAGCCAAAGTCGATGCTTAACCAACTAAGCCAGATGCCCCAAGATTTTACTTTTAAGCCCAGTGTGGGGCTTGAACTCACAACCCCAAGATCTAGAGTCGCCTGCTCTACTAACTGAGCCAACCAGGCATCCCTGGGGCTGCTTCATAAACCCAAAAGCCCTGATCTGAAGGCCAGAGACACTGTTCATGAGTTCTGGACATGTGCCCTCCGTGGTTCCAAGACACCCCTGCTGTGGTCCTTGTCAAACCTCCGGACGCAGTCAAGCTTCGTGGGAACCCTGGACCTGTATTCTCATGGTGCTGTTTGACCAGGAGGTGGGCACCTTTCCAGAAGCCAGGCCTGGGGCCCAGGCTGGCTCCATCTGGGACCAGTTGGGTCAGAACCTGGGAAGGCCCCTCTGAGCAGGATTCATGTGTGTGTCCGAGGGCCCTGAGCTGTCCCTGTGCCCTGGGAAGGGATAGGAGACCCCCTGTCTGCTCAGGGCCCTCGGAGCCAAACTATAATCTTCAAGACACCCACTTCCCTCACTGGGCATGTACCACCCTATTTCCTCCCTAACCTGGTGAAAAGGGGGAGTGAGGGAGGTGGTTGAGCTACTGGATTCTCCTTCCCTAAACAGTCACCAGCTTGCATTTGGTCAGGCACTGGGCTAAGAGCCTTATGTGCACTTCATCTGCACCACAAACCCCCAAGGGGTAAGTATCATTCCCATTTTTTTAATGTTTTATTTATTTTTTGAGAGAGAAAGAGAGAGAGACAGCATGAGCAGGGGAGAGTCAGAGAGAGGGAGATACAGAATCTGAAGACAGGCTCCAGGCTCTGAGCTGTCAGCACAGAGCCCGACGTGGGGCTCGAACCCACGAACCGTGAGATCATGACCTCAGCCAAAGTTGGAAGCTTAACCAACTGATTCACCCAGGCGCCCATGTCATCCCTATTTTATAGAGAGGCTCAGACAGTTGCTCACTTGGGCAGGGCCACCCGACCGTATCTGGAAAGTGGGGACATTCTCTGCTACTTCACAGGAAAGTTACGAGGGTGGCGATGCATTAATGGGATGGGCTGGATCGGCACACTCAGGATCTGTAAGCGGGAGGTGGGGGGTCCAGTCGGGAGGTGGCAGGGGGACAGAAGGACTTGCTTTGAAATGCCTTTAGCCCAGCAAAGGTACAGTTCTTTTTTTGTTGTTGTTTTGTTTTTTATTTATTTTTGAGAGACAGAGAGAGACAGTGTGAGCAGGGGAGGGTCAGACAGAGAGAGGGAGACACAGACTCTGAAGCAGGCTCCAGGCTCTGAGCTAGCTGTCAGCACAGAGCCTGGCGTAGGGCTCGAACCCACGAACCGTGAGATCGTGACCTGAGCCGAAGCCGGACGCTTAACCGACTGAGCCCCCCAGGTGCCCCAATACAGTTCTTACCTGGATCGTCCATTAACCTGGGCGGCCTTGCAGGTGCTAGTAAGTAGCAGGACATCAGGTAAAGAGCTCCAACATGGGCTGTGCTGAAGGTCATCAAGGTGGGTCACCAGGATGCAGGAGAGGCGATCAGCACCCTTGCTGGGCCCTGGAGATGCGGCAGAGGACCAGGCACACAGTGACCTGGATGACCAGGGCCTCTGCTGGTGGCCAGTCACAAGAGGGCTGAGCATCTCAGACTTCCTGAGAAAAGAAGCTGACTCGCTTCCTTTCCCTCCCTGATGCCCCCAGGGTGCTGTGATCTCAGCACTTCTAAGGGTCTGGCCAGGATGACAGTCCCTTTGACAAAATGTCAAAGACCAGGTGGCTTATAAACAATAAACTTTGATTTCTTACAAGTTCTCCGGGCTTGGAAATCCAAGGTCAAGGCACCAGCAGATTCCGTGTCTGGTGAGGGTCCGCCCCCTGGCGGTCTTGGAACCACGGAGGGCACATGTCCAGAATTCATAGGTGACTATCTTTTCGCTGTGTCCTCACGTGGCAGAAGGGGTAAGGGAGCTGTCTGGGGTCTCTTATTCATGAGGGCTCTGCTCTCCTGACCCAAGCACCTCCCAACGGCCCCACCTCCTAATGCCATCACCGTGTGGGGGTTTAGATTTCAACGTATGATTTTGGGGAGCACACAAATATTCAGTCAGTAGTGGAGGGCATTGCTTTATGAGGATCCTGGGCCTTGTTAGTAGGAACTGAAGGTGGCTAGAGATAGTCTCCGTCCCGTGAGGAAAGCCTCCGAGTGCTGGGGGAGAAGGGGAAGCTGGTTTTCTGGCTGCTGAGGAGGCGGGGCAGTCCGGCCAGACCACAGGAGAACTCAGCCACTCTCAGGGACAGAAGCGCCTGAGCCAGCATCGGCAGGGTGGCTCCTGGCTATGAGCTGCGGTGCGGGTCCCAGTCCCTGCTTTGACTCCAGCCTGGGTACAAGTCACTTCCCTGGTCCCTTAGATGTATCAAGACCCCCAACCCCCGGTCCCCTGCTCATGGAGGAATGAGGACAACATGAGTAAATGCCTGCGAGGTGCTTAGCACCGAGCCGGCGAAGAGCTTAGTGATCAGGGGCCGGGATGGGTCTCGCCTGGGAGAGATGGCGCCATCTGGCTCCACTTTCTCTCCCTTCTGGTGGACGGTCGCACAGTCAGGGACTGCTGTAGTCACTGTGCAGGGTGCTCGGGCACCGGGAGGAGACTTTCCTGCCTGTGCCTGCAAACAGCCACCTCTGGCTTTGCTGGTGGTGAAAATGGGGCGTGGCTCTAGGGCCCCCACACACATTGCTGCTGGAGAATCCTGCCTGAGTGCCACGCTCAGGTCCCGGCCACCTGTGCAGCCCCTGGACCCGCCTGGCCGATGCTGGCGGACAGCCCAACTGTAAATGGGGCAATGTGCTCAGCAGGGCCTGGTCTCAGCAGACCCTCCTGGAGTAATTGACAGAACAGATCCGAAACAACGTAAATGTTCCAGAGTTCCAACAGAGGTGCCTCTGAGGGCTCAGTTCTCCGCGCTGTACGGACTCCTTTCACCCTGGTGACATCTGTATGAAGGTGGCACTATGACTCCTTTTACAGATGAGGGTATTGAAGCATGGGGGCGGGGGGGCTGAGCATCTGCCCAAAACCACAGCTCTAACGAGTGATAAAGCTGGGATCTGAACACACGTGTCCCTGACCACAGATCAGCGCTCTCCCTGCCCATGTCATTGGCACAGGTGGGCTGCAATCTTCATTTCTGAGCCTGGCTGTGCCCTCGGGTTCAGAGGCTTGGTCTGTGCCAGGTGTTAAAGCTGGGGATGGACGTAGGTGGGGAGGCCACGGGCTGCAGAACCGCCAGAGCTGAAGGCCCCCTCTCTTTCTCCTTGTAGGACAGCGGCCATGGCCCGGAAGAAACTGGGCTCCGGCAACTTCTCCAGCTGCCCCAACGGCTCCCTCGAGTGGATATGGGACGTGTTTGGCGAATGCGCCCAGGACGGCTGGGACGAGGCCAGCGTGGGTCTGGGCCTGATCTCCATCCTCTGTTTCGCAGCGTCCACCTTCCCGTGAGTGCTGGCAGGGGGCCGGGTGGGCGATGGCACTGCTCGGAAGGGCCTCTCCAGATTCAAGGTCACGTGTGTTCCCTCCACTCGCACTCACGACTTCCAGCCCGCCCCGGAGGGCCCTGCGCTGAACCCCACCCTAGGCTGACCCACAGGTGATAATAACAAGGATGTGAACCTTGCTGCTGTGTGTTCAGGGTCCGCTGTGCATGTATGTGGCTGAGTTCCAGGCGCTCGACATGTTTTTTACTTCATTTAATCCTCATAACAACAACCCTGTGAAATAGGGACAGCTGCTGTCCCTACTTTATAAGGAAATGGAAAACCCAGAGAAGCTAAGTAAGTTGCTCTAGGTTGCACAGCTAGGAAGAGAGGAAGCAGAGGGGCGGGAGGGCTGAGGCGCTCCAAGCTCCGGCCCTCGTCTCGTGACCGTGTGGAGGGCGGACAAGCAGTGATCACAGAGCAGCGCGGCCTCTGCCGTGGCTGTGGAACGAGGGCACACTGTGACCTAGGAGAGTCACTCTGCTGCTCTGGCACCTCAACTTCCTCATCTGCAAAATGGGAATGCTGTTCCCTCACTTCCCGGGGCCGCGAGGAGGATGGTGTGGGGGAGAGTACGGGCTGGGGGCCTTTGCACGCTGTGTGGACAATCCCGTGACTGGACGGAGCGTGTGCCGGTCAGGGACGCTGGGACAGGTGAGGACAAAGAAGTCACCAAGGGCCCTGTAACGTGAGGCATTCTCCACTGTTAGCTCTTTATCCTGAGGAAGAAAGATAAGGACCGCTGGTACTTTTGAAAAATAGCTTTATGGAGAGATAATCCACATGCCATATAATTAGCCAATTTACATGTATAATTCAGTGTTATAGCCACAGAGTTGTGTAACCATTGCCATAATTGGTTTCAGGACGTTTTCTTCACCCTAAAAAGAAACCCCCAAAGCGATGAGTCATTCCCTATTTCCCCTGAAACTCCCAGGCCCTGGAAACCACGAGCCTACTTTCTTTCGCTATCGATTCGCCTACTCTGGACATTCCACGTAAACGGACTCAGAGTATGTGAAAGCCTGGCTGCTTTCCCTTCACGTCACGTCTTCAGGGCTCATGCATGTTTGGCAGGTGGGAGGACTTCCTGTTTATGCCTGAATGATACCCCAGTGTGCGAGGCCCCGCCTTTCATTCATTCATTCATTCGTTCATTCATTCATTCATTCATGGGTATTTGGTCTGTTTCCACTTCTTGGCTCTTCCGGTTAAGGCCACTGTGAGCATTCACGTGCGCGTTTTTGTGGGTGCGTATGTTTTCACTTCCCTTGGGTACATGCCTAGGTAGCGAAATTGCTGGGTCATATGGTAACTCTGTGTGTAATGTTTTAAGGATGTTTAAAGACATTACAAGCCCTAGTTTCCTGACATGGCCTGGCCCTGGTGATGTCATTTTGGGCCTGTGGTTTTCTTTTCTTTCTTTCTTTTTTTTAAGATTTCTTTTTACATTTTTATTTTTAATGTTTATTTTTGAGAGAGAGAGACAGAGCACGAGTTGGGGAGGGGCAGAGAGAGGGGGAGACATAGAATCTGCAGCAGGCTCTAGGCTCTGAGCTGTCAGCACAGAGTCTGACGTGGGGCTCAAACTCACGAGCTGTGAGATCGTGACCTGAGCTGAAGTCGGTGCTCAACCGACCGAGCCACCCAGGTGCCCCTGTTGGTTTATTTTTAGGTTTATTTATTTTGAGGGAGAGAGAGCGTGCACACTGCCAGCGATGAGGGGCAGAGAGTCCCAAGCAGGCTCTGAGCTGTCAGCACACGACCCAACACCGGGCTTGATCTCACAAACTGTGACATCATGACCTGCTGATTCCCTCTAAAAGGCCGTCAGGGAGGGGCGCCTCAGGCACTTACCTTTTGGCTCAGGTCAGGATCTCACAGCTCGTGAGATCAAGCCCCACAGCAGGCCCCGTGTTGACAGCGTGGAGCCTGCTTGGGACCCTCTCCCTCTCTCTCTCTTCCCCTCCCCTGCTCGTGCTCTCTTTAAAATAAAGAAATCAACAACAACAACAACAACAACAACAAAAGGCAGTCCAGGGGTTACAGGGAAGAAGGCCAGGGGGAGCAGGATGGGAGGCAAGGAGGCCGCCTTGGAGGCTGTGGGAGCCATCCTGCAGGCAGCGTTATTAGCGGGGGTTCGAGGGGCCCCTCACAGGCTGACCTGGCGGGTATGGGTGACTGATGGAGGCTGAGGGAGACAGATCCCTTGTTCCAGGGGGAGCGCTTCTCTAGAACTATCTGCGGAGCTGCCTGAGTAACCAGGGAGGGAGTCAGAGGCAGAGAGCGAGCCCCAGACGGCAGCAGGAACGGCAGTCCCCTCAGTCTCCCTTGAGGGCGGCAAAATCACTCCCTGAAATGTATGGAGTCCTCCCAAGTCACGTGTCCCGGAAGGGCTTTTGGGGCCATAGGATAGACCTTAATTGGTGCCTCCATGGTGCCAGGCCTGTGCTGGACACTGTTCCTGCCCTCAGGAAGCTTGAGTCCCGATGGACGGGGACGTCCTGGGTTATGGAGGAGAAGTGGGGGACACTGGTGAGCTCGCCGCAAGGAAGCCCCGGGGAGGAAGTGATAGTTCTTGAGCCACGAAGCACAAGGAGGAAGAGGAGGGAGTGGCCGGCCGCCATGAAGAGGCTGGAGGAAGGGAAGTGGGTCCTGGTGGAGGCGGGGGTGGGGGGGGCAGAGAGCCAGCCGGACCCGGGGGCCATGTGAGGACACGCCGGGGAGGATGTGGCTCCTCACTGAATGGCAGTGGAAGGCCCTGAACGATTTTGGTAGGGCCGTGGTTTGTTTTATTTATTTAAAAAAATTTTTTATGTTTATTTATTTTTGAGAGAGAGAGAGACAGAGAGTGTGAGTGGGGGAGAGGCAGACACAGAATCCGAAACAGGCTCCACGCTCTGAGCTGTCAGCACAGAGCCTGACGCAGGGCTCAAACCCACGAACTGTGAGATTATAACCTGAGCCAAAGTTGGATGCTTAACTGACTAAGCCCCCTGGGCGCCCCAAGGCCAGGGTTCTAGAAAGATCCTTGAGAGGAAGGACAGATTTGAGGGGAACCAGGCGTGGATAGGAGACACAGAGGTGGGTGGACGGGCAGGGGGCGCTGGGCAGAGGAGGAGAGGAAGGGATGGCCGAGGGGAGAACCAGGCCCTGCCCTCTGCTTCCTCAGTTTCTGACATGGTGATGGGGGAGAGGGGAGGGCAGCAAGGTGCCACTGAGTCCTCTTCTAATCAAATACACACCGACGACTAAACAGAAATGTGAAGACTTAATGGCAGTTGTGTAAAGGTTAAGGGCAACTGGAACCTCAAGGTCTGGCTGTGACAGGACTTGCTCAGCCCCCATGAGGAGCAGAGCTACACAGGCCTGCCCTGTGGGGCTTCGGTGAGGACTGGGTGGGTCCATACGCACAGAGGGCCTAGAATTCTCCTGTCGTTGCCATTGAGCTCCCGCTGAGACTTGGGCAGGGGTCCAAAGAGAGGACCTTTGGGAAAACTACAGTGTATCAGAAACTACCCGCCTGGTGACAGACAGCTCTGGGGGTCCCAGTCCCGGCCTTCCCTATTGCCTCCCCCCTTTTTTTAATGTTTATTTTTGAGAGATAGAGAGAGAGTGTGTGAGCTGGGGAGGGGCAGAGAGGGAGACACAGAATCAGAAGCAGGCTCCAGGCACTGAGCTGTCAGCGCAGAGCCTGACATGGGGCTTGAACTCACGAACTGTGAAACATGACCTGAGCCAAAGTCCCAACACTTAACCGACTGAGCCGCCCAGGTGCCCCTTCCCATCGCCCTTCGAAGGGAACAGGCTGCAGTCTGGCACATCTTAGCACCGGCAGCTCCTGGAGACCGTGCAGCCCCAGGCCTGTGCTCGCTGCCCCATCCTTTGAACCCCCTTCCCTTCCTCGGAAGAAAGATTGCGGCGTCCCTGTGAGTGGTCTCAGGACCCTGTAAAAACACATTCCCACTGGGAGACTCCAGAGTGCCCCGGAGGGGAATCTGAATACTGCTACAGATGGTTCTGGAAAGAGGCACACCCCACAGGGTTCCCGGGTGACTTCCCGTGCTTCTGCAGCCCCTGCCCGACTCTTCCCTGAGTGTCGTCTCCTTCCTCCGCCACAGCCAGTACATCAAGGCCTGCAAGACGGGCAACATGGACCAGGCGCTCTCTCTGTGGTTCCTCCTGGGCTGGATCGGCGGAGACTCCTGTAACCTCATCGGCTCCTTCCTCGCCGACCAGCTGCCCCTGCAGGTGGGCCAGACGCGGGCGGGTGGCCAGCCTGGGACGGTCGGCACCCGGGCGCCCGCTCCAGCGTCCCGACCCACGGTTCCATCTGGCCACGGCCCCACCCCGTCGAGAGTGCCCTCCGCCCTGCCGTGCGGTGTGACAAGCCATCGTTCGGTGCCCTTGTCCGGGCCTCAGTCTCTCCATCTGCACAATGAGCACATCAAACCAGAAGACCGCTCTGGGGTGCTGAGATCCTGGCCGAGCCGTCAGGGTGGGGGGCCCCAGAGAGGAATGGTTCCCTTGGGGGGTCCAGGCGCTGGGAATCACAGGAATCCACGGTCTTCCCGACCAGGACTGTAAAGTCTTGGTGCCTCCTGTACAGCCAGACCGGAGCCCTCACTTGACCTCCGGGTCCTGTTCTGTAGCCTCCATTTTCCTCTCTCTGCCCAGGCTGGGCCCTCTGCCTGCCTGATCTCTGCCAGGTAGAGACCGTGCTCCCCTCCTTCCCAGGTGAGGAGACAGAAGGTCAGGGAGGTGAAGTGAGTTGGTCAGGCCAGCCGGCTGCTGAGCGAGCGCGGCCCTGCGGTCGGGTCCGCAGAGCCTGGAGCCCTGTTTCTCTTGCAGACCTACACGGCGATATATTATGTCCTGGCGGACCTGCTGATGCTGTCACTGTACTTTCACTACAAATTTAAGAAACGCCCCTCGCTCTGTGAGTACAGGGTCCCTCTGTGTCAGGCATGCCGGGGCAGCGGGAGAGCGGGCAGCCTCGGAGGAAGTGGGTTTCCCATTGCTCAGTGATGAACCCAGCGATAACCTCAGCGCAGGGCCTTATCTGCAAGCCTGAGCCCCAGCTGGCCAAGATAGAGGCTGGAGGGCGATTGGCGCATCCGGGCAAGACCGCGGGGCCTTCCCTCCTCTAGAGCTCTCGTTCAGCACACATGGCTTCAGCTGCTCCTCGGTGCCTGGCCCTGGGCTTGGAGCTGAGGAGCTGAGGACAAGGACAGGACCCTGCCGCGCTTGAGGATTGAGAAGGGGGGTCAGATGGAGGCACTTGGGGGCGGGGCTGTCTTGCTAGCATTTCTGCGTGGGGTAACCCCCTCCTGATCCTACTGCCTTCGCCTCTCCTTTACAACCCCAGGAGAAGGGTGCTATTATTACACCCGTTCTCCACATGAGGAATGAAAGCTCAGAGAGGTTAGGTTACTTGCCAAGAGTCACACAGCCACTGAAGGGCAGGGCCAGAACTCAAGTCCTGGTTTGTTTGCTGCCACTGATGACCTAACCTGGGCTGTCCTCCTGCCCCGTGCCCAGTGTCTACCCCCATCAATTCTCTGCTGTTGTTCACCTTGGCAATGGTGTGTGCCACCCCGCTGCTGAGGAGCGCTGGCCCCTCGGCTGTCCCGGGCGAGGTCTTCCGGGGGCGGACGCTCCTGTCCGTGGATCCGGGCAATAAGGTGAGGTACGGGTCTGGTGGGCGGATGCGGGTTGGGGGCTGGCTCGGCCCCCAAGGACCCTGCCCTGCATGGCCAGGGGGGTGGACACAGCCCTCTCCCCGGGAGCCTGGGGTCCCACGCTGCACCTCTGGCCCCCGTCAGGCACTGAGCACCCCTTCCCCTGCAGCCCTTCACCCGGCAGGAAATCATCGGCTTCGTCATCGGCTCCGTCTCCAGCGTCCTCTACCTGCTCTCCCGGCTGCCTCAGATCCGCACGAACGTGAGCCCGGGGCAGGGCTGGGCGCACCGCCTGGATGGGGGTGTGGAGTCCTGCCGAAGGTCTGGGTCCACACGCACCGTTGGCAAGCAAATCCAGTTCCCTAAGCCTCAGTCTCTGCCTCCGGAAAGTGGGCATGGGCACATGCATCCTGTGTGTGTGTGTATCCCAGAAGAGCACGAGGTCACGTGAGGTCGGGGGCTGGGCCCAGAGTCCTGAGAGCAGAGGAGAGAGTGGTGTGTTGGCGTTGGGGGAGTTTGCAGGTCAGCGGGGGGGCCCGGTGGGGCGGGAGAGTGGGCTTTCGGGCCTTCGTGGGGCCAGTGTCCCACAGGCCCGGAGCAGGCGTAGGAGTGCGCACAGGGAGACATCAGCTCAGGGCATGCCCTGGGTGACGGGGACATGTGGGCAGGGACAACCCAGGGTGACCAGAGCCCTGTCTGCGGCCTCTGACCCCACCCCCTCCTCACCCCCAGTTCCTGAGGAAGTCGACCCAGGGGGTCTCCTATTCGCTGTTCGCCTTGGTGATGCTGGGGAACACGCTGTACGGGCTGAGCGTGCTGCTCAAGAACCCCGAGGTGGGTCAGAGTGAGGGCAGCTACCTGCTGCACCACCTGCCCTGGCTCGTGGGCAGCCTGGGCGTGCTGCTGCTGGACACCATCGTATCCTTTGGGGGCGGGGCGGAGGGCGGGGCCAAGGGTGGAGGGGCGGGGCATGCTGCTGGACCCAGTTGTATCCTTCAGGGGCACGGGGTGAGGCCGGGTAGCCTCCTCCTGCTCATGGCTCAGCACCCACCCATCCAAGCACCCCGCTAGGCACCAGACCCTGCGGTGTGCAGGAACAGAACGGGCCTCGCCTCGGGAAGCTTACCACTCGGTGAGGGGGCAGTCGCACACATGGAGTGATCAGAGTGTAGCGCCGAGGGCTGTTTCAGTTTAGAAGGTCAGCCAAGGCCACCACAAGTGCCGTTTAAACTGCCCCAAAGACGAAGAGGCGCCTGGGTGGCTCAGTTGGTTAAGCGTCTGACTTCAGCTCAGGTCATGATCTTGTGGTTCATGAGTTCAAGCCCCACATGGGGCTGTGCTGTCAGCCCAGAGCCTGCTTGGGATCCTCTGTCCCCTCCACTCTCTGCCCCAATGTGCTGGTGCTCTCTTCCTCTTTCTCTCAAAAATAAATAAACATTAAAAAAAATTTAGGGGCACCTGGGTGGCCAAGTTGGTTAAGCGTCCGACTTCCATTCAGGTCGTGATCTCAGTTCCTGAGTTCGAGCCCCACATTGTGCTCTGTGCCAGTTGCTCAGCTTGGAGCCTGCTTCAGATTCTGTGTCTCCCTTTCTCTCTGCCTCTGCCTCTCTCTCTCTCTCTCTCTGTCAAAAATGAATAAACATTAAAACATTAAAAAAAATTTAAACTGCCCCCCGGAAGAAGGCAGAGGCAAGGGAGGGGTGGTCTAGACTCAGCTTGTGCAAAGGCCCTGAGGAATAAGGGGAAATCAGCTGATCCAGGCCAGAGGCGTGCAAGCTGGAACATGGAGGCAGCTGTCTCAGAGCCTCGAAGGAGGGGCTGCAGCTCGAGACCTTGGCCTCTCAGAGTAGGGGTGACCGGGAAGGAAGAGGGGAGCAGCTCCGGAGAGAGCAGGGGCTGCCAGGGTCACGTCCATCCCAGGCTCTGCTCAGTTTGGCCTTGACGTGGGCCCCTCCAGATCTCCATACAGTTCCTGGCGTACAGGAACACTGCCACCTCTGCGGAGCGCCAGCCCCTGCTGCACAGCTGACAGGGCCCCGGGCCGAGCCCAGGACGAACCGGGACCTCCAGCTGCCACACCCAGGAAGGGACAGCCATGGGCAGACACGGTGCTGCCGACCCTGGACTGGACCGTGGAGGAAGCCTGGGGCGCCTTGAACTCCCCGCCCAGCTGCCTCCCCACCCACCTCCGAAGCCTCTTGGCTGACTCTCCCTGGAGCCCTGACCTGCCAGCTTCGGGGAGTGAGAGGGGCGCCAGGGCCAGCCCCCCACCCTCTTGGGACGCACGCCAGCGTCTGAGGCTTCTGTCCCTGGGAGCCTCAGGGAGGGCCTGCAGCTGAGACCTCGGCCTCTCAGAAGGCATCGGCTCCCTTCCCTCCATCTGCCTGCCCCTTCCCCACCCCGGAGCGGGGCGCAGGTGCAGCCCAGGAAACGGTACCTCCCAGCGAGGCCCTTTTCTGTCTTCATTCCCGAGGTGCTGGGTCTGGGCTGCTCTGGAACAGCGGTGGATGGGGACCGGGTCCCAGGCGGGGGCCTAATGGTCGGGAAATGGCAGAGCCAAGCAGGAGAGGACTGTCCGGCCTCCTGGGGACCTCTGGTTTTCTCACCTGCTTCTCATGGAGAGGACACAGCAGTGAGGACGACGCTCTGACAGGCTCCCGGCCCCTCTGTGCTCAGGAAGAAGCAGAGAAGTTAAGGTTCAGATCTTGGTTCTGCATCTTAAGCTTGTCTGCACCTCAGTTACCTCATCTGTGAAATGGAGACGATGATATCACCATTTCGTATTTCCTTCCAGGATGGTGGAATTAATGGAGGTTAGCCCCCAAGTCTGGCATGTGGTAAGAGCATAATAAAGGTGAAATTTGGTAATTTTCAGTTGGAGGAGAGGCACATCCAGATCTCCCTGCAGTCAGGGAGACCTTCCTGGAGGAGGTGACATGGAGAAAACAATTGGGATAACGGGGAGAGGTGGGGAATGGTGCAGGGTGCAGGAAGCAGGGGAAAGAACAGTGGGAAGGGAGGGGAGGAGGTCAGGGCCCAGCCCTGAGCTCTAGTTCTGGACCCCAACCTCAGTTTGTCTCCCAGATCCTGTTCTGAGGCCTCCTTCTTGGCCATGACCCTGTGGTTAGGGAGAGCCTTTCTGAATCTCCTCTTCCTGCCCCAGGGGCAGCAAGGAGCCTCTGCCGAGAGGGGGCGCCCCTGCCCCAACTTGTTGCCACATCTGTTTGCCGAGCGCTGCCTCCGATGGCCCCTGCCGGTGGGGTGTCAGGGATGGGGTGAGCCCTGTCTGGTCCCTGCCATCACGGAGGGAAGACGGCTGCCGGGCCCTGGGGGTAACAGGGCTTTGACCAGAAGGTACAATGTGCTGTAAGAAGGAGGGGACGCCCCGGAGCTGAGTCCTGAGGACAGAGGAAGGTCAGGAAAGGGCTACCGTGTGTGCACAGGCCTCGCCTTGAGTGTCCGGGCTGCTCCCAAGATGGGGCCACTTACGAAGAGCCTTGGAAGCCAGGCTGACCATAGACAGGGTCGTGGGGAGGGGGCCAGGCAGCGGCTCACAGCCTGGGCGTGGTTGGGGGAGACTAGGCAGGAATTGGGGCCTGGGGAGACCGCGAAGGGGCATCTCCGGTTCGGGCGGGCAGCGAGGGCAAGCAGGGCCAGCCTGTCCCAGTCCTGTCCCCCTATGACCTGTGGGGCCCCCTAGGTACCCTGACACATGGCTGATGGTTATGGAGCGCTTCCTGTGTGCTGGGCTGGGCCGGGTCCTGTTGAGCAGGTGGAGTTAGGATGGCCTTGTTATAGATGGAAAACAGGCTTTGAGGGATCAAGCTCAAGGTCGAGCAGCTTTGTGAACCACATTACGCCCCTCTGCTGCAGAGGCCATCCCACACCTGGTGGGGGACGGGGCCCTCAGAGCCCCCTCCCTGGACGGGGTTCCAGAGGTTGGACTGTGTGCCGACCAGCTTTCCCTCGCTCTCAGGAGCGGCCCAGTCCTGCTGGGCTCAGGCTCCCTTCCCACGTGGAGGCTCTGGTCTTGTCCCAGCTGAAGGTGCGCCGGGCCCCAGCTGGCTCTGGCCTGGGCCTGGTTCAGGTGCCCTGGGCCAACCTGCACTTGGCTCCACGCCGGGTTCTGACCTCACTTGATGCCAGTTATGGGGGAGCTCACTTGGAATCGCAGCATGAGCCCCAAGTGTGGGCCTAAGTTAGAGCTGGGGGGCTAAGAGCGAAATGTCACGGCCCTGCCTGGAAGCCCTTGTGCGGGCAGGGAGACGGCCTCTGTGCGGCTCAGGCCCTGGCTGATGGAGGACGCAGCCGTGGTGATGAGGAGAGATGGGCCTGGGGGCTCCTGCCCCAGCGCCTGGCACCTTGTAAGTGCCTGGTGGTGAACTGTTAGCTTCTCCAACGCCCGGAGCCTGGTCAGCGCCTCCCAGAAAGCATAGGAGCCGGTCCAACGGGCGCGTGAGCTCCACCGCACCGGGCAGCCGTGCGTGCGGGCGAGGGGTCCGGGAGGGGAGGGGGCTCGGGTGGACTTCACTAGGTGCGCACCTCTGCACCTTCCTGTGGGCAGGGCTGCGGCCCTCACCTCTGGGTGTGGCCTGAAGGGCTGAGCTCTCCTGCTTTGGCCCCGTCCTCCCGTTGGATTCAGCCGAGGTCTGCACACGGGTTGTGGGCCCAGGCCCAGCCCAGAAAGAAGGGTCGTCAGTGGTCCTTGTCGGGGAGGGGTTCCCATCTGGAGGCTCACGGGGAGCAGGAGGCCAGGCTGGGCATCCCCAAAGAGCCTGACCTTGGTGGTTCATATTTTAACCATCGAAGGAGATGTCGTGGACGCAAATGCCTTGCCACAGTGCCTGGCCTCAGTGTCCCCCCCAGATCCTGGGGGCGGGGCAGGAAAGCTGGCTGGCAGGCAGGTGGCAGTGTCCAGCAAAGCAGAAGGAAGGGCCCAGTGTGTCTGTCCTCAGCATGAGGCCCCAGGGGTTCTTTTTGCTTATTTAGGGAAACTGGGATTTTTTTTTTTTTTTTAGACTTCATGCCCAGTGCAGAGCCCTACATGGGGCTGGAACTCATGATCCTAGAATCAGATGAGAGCTGAGATCAAGAGTCGGCACCAGGGGCCACAAACCTGGGATATTTTAAGCCATAGCTTAGGGATGCCCTTCAGGCCCCAAAGCTGAGAAGGGGGAAGACCCAGAACTCAGTCCCCTCTTCAACTCTTCCGCCACTGGACTTGGCTTCCATTGTTGCCGAGTGGAGGGCCCGCAGAGCCAGCCAGGTGCTGAGCTAACTGCCCCAGACATGCGTGTGCCAACCAGACAGGCTGCGGAGAGGGGGGGGCCTGCCTCCTGCTGTGGGAAAACTCGCCCCCCAGCCCCGAGGATACAGTCACCCACTGAGATCTCTGTGCCCCATACAAGTGCTCCATAAAGCTTATTTTTATTAATAAGCACTTCCTGGGGCACCTGGGTGGCTCAGTCCGTTAAGCGTCTGACTTCGGCTCAAGTCATATCTCACAGTTCCTGAGTTCGAGCCCCGCATTAGGCTCTGTGCTGATAGCTCAGAGCCTGGAGCCCGCTTCTGATTCTGTGTCTCCCTCTCTTTGCCCCTCCCTTGCTCGCACTCTCTCTCTCTCTCAAAAATAAACAAACATTAAAAAAAAAAAAAAGAACCACTTCCCCACCCCCACCATAGTGTGGGCAGACTTCTGTCCTGCTCACCATTGTATCCCCCGTACACAGTAGGTGCTCAGTGTTTGCATGAATGAATGAGTGAAGTGAATGCCTGAAACACTCTCCCTCAAGAAGCCCTCAGTCTGGTGAATTCAGAACTACTGAATTTGTACCCTCGAAATGGGGGAAGTGGGTGGTGTGTTGAGTTGTAGCTCAATAAAAGTGTTTGAGGGGCGCCTGGGCGGCTCAGTCGGTTGAGCGGCCGGCTTCGGCTCAGGTCAGATCTCACGTTTGTGGGTTCGAGCCCCACGTCAGACTGTGCAGACAGCTAGCTCAGAGCCTGGAGCCTGCTTCAGATTCTGTGTCTCCCTCTCTCTCTGCCCCTCCCCCTCTCATGCTCTGTCTCTCTTTGTATCAAAAATAAATAAAACATTAAAAAAAAAGTGTTTGAAAAAAGATCAAATTGGCTATTACTACATTTGAATGAAGTTATGGGTACGAGAATACATTACATCTTGTGACATTTCTTCTCATTTATAATCATTACAAAGTAACCTGAATGCCCAACATTCATGAAGACTGTGAAGAATGGCATCCACTAGACCGGCCAAAGATCTGTATGTGTATGACACACTCTGTTCATTCTATGAGGCATTAATTGAGCTTTTAAACTGGAACGTTGCAGGGTGCCTGGGTGGCTCAGTCGGTTAAGCGTCCGGCTTCGGCTCAGGTCATGATCTCACAGTTCGTGGGTTCGAGCCCTGCGTCTGGCTCTGTGCTGACAGCTCAGAGCCTGGAGCCTGTTTCAGATTCTGTGTCTCTTCTCTCTGCCCCTCCCCTGCTCACACTCTGTCAGAAATAAACATCAAAAAATAAAACATAAAGTTGCACAAAAAAAGGAACACCGGGCTGGCTCAGTTGGAGGAGCATGCGACTCATGATCTTGGGGTCTTGAGCTCGAGCCCCATGCTGGGTGTAGAGATTAAATTAAAAACTTGCAAGAAAAAGGTGGAGAACGGTGTGTGTGTCTGTAAAGTCATAGAACTAAGAAAATCCAAAACATCAAAAATATTTGTACCACATTTAAATGTTACTTTACAACCTTAATTTCTTTAAATTATGAGTTTATGTTTATATTCTGAACTTCACCTTTTAAAAAGCGAATTGAAGTGATAGAATTATCACCAAAGTTTTTATGAAGCAGAAACAGCACTAACTTATTTTAAATAAATAAATAACCTATTTAGATCATCTGCTTCCTCGGGGTGGGAAAGAATCGCAGACTCAGTAGCGAAGCCCGCACTGAAAATACCTGTAGTGAAGCGGGTAGGTTTGGGTTGAGGTAACAACGTGACAAAGTGTGGTGACGTAATCTGGTTTTTCTGTTGAAGGGTTTACAAATTTTAGTTATACCAAGAAAATGATGATGAAACATTTGATCTTCTTTAATAGGGAATTTTTAACATTTGCTTAACTGTTTGGGATTAGACATAGTTTATTTTTAAGAAGGTTTTGGGGGTGCCTGGGTGGCTCAGTCGGCTAAAGTGACTCTTGATTTCTGCTCAGGTCATGATCTCACAGTTTGAGGAATCGAGCCCCACATCTGGCTCCTTGCTGACAGCTCAGAGCCTGCTTGGGATTCTCTCTCTGCTCCGCCCCTGCTCATTCTCTTTCCCTCTATCTCTCAAATTAACTTCAAAAAAAAGGCGGGGGGGTTACCTGGGTTGGGCTCAGTCGGTTAAACATCAAATTCTTAAATTTTTTAATGTTTGAGAGAGACAGACAGAGCGTGAGTGGGGGAGGGGCAGAGAGGGAGACACCAAATCGGAAGCAGGCTCCAGCCTCCGAGCTGTCAGCACAGAGCCCGGCGCAGGGCTCAGACTCACAGACTGCAAGATCATGACCTGAGCGGAAGTCAGACACTCAACCGACTGAGCCGCCCAGACGCCCCCCTCAAGAGAAAACTTCTTACCTGGCCTGGGTCATGCGGGTGGGAGTGGGCCTCCCATGACTTCGTGGCGCCCAGGCTACACGGCAGGGGTGGCACCAAAGAGAAGCAGGGCCGAGGCCCAGTCCACACCACCTGCTTCTCCCGGCGGTGGCAGAGGGGTCCACACAGTCCATGACACGAATGAACGAGACAGTTTGGAGTCTTGGGATCTGGGGCCCCCGGAGGACCTCGGCGAGGGCTCCGAGAGACTGACTTGTCAAGGCCACAGCGAGGGCGCCAGGGGCCTTGGAGACACAGCCCTGCTTGCGCCTGAGCTCTCACACTCGAGGCCACCACGCGTCCCAGGGGCCACCAGGGAGCCAGGGTGTGGGCCCTCCCAACTGGCCACGTGGCCCCCCGCTGTCAGCTGGGAGAGCACGGCTGTGTCCCTGAGGGCCAGGACGATGGCATGCGGGCGTCCCACATGTGGTGGGCGCTTGCGGACGTGAAAGGGGAAGAGCGGGGAAGAGCGAGAGCCTCGGGGGAGGTCACACCCAGAGTGACAGAATGACAAGGTGCCCCCCCCCCCCCCGCCCACTGGGCAGGTCCCACCCCTCTCCTGCACGACTCGCCCCCCGGGGCCAGCCCTCACGGCCAAGGCCACACGCGCTCGGAAGGCGAGGCGGCGAGAAAGAACACGAGGCCAGGGCTAACTGCGTCCCAGTTTCTTTTTATTCATTTTTTTGGTTCTTTTTTTTTTTTTTTTTTAAGTATGGAAGCTCAAGTATAAGATGTAGATTTTCTTTTAAGCTTTACAAAAAAACAAAATAAAACAAAAACTCCTTTTGCATTCCATAAAAATTGACAGAAAAGCACCTGGCCAGAGCAGCCGGTCAGCAGGCCCCACCCCCCGCACCCCCGCCACGTGGTCGCGGGACAGGGGCCAGTCTGTGCAGGACAACGCTGAGGGCCACCCGCTTTCTCCCAGAGCTGTCCCCTGTCCCCCCAGCCCCAACCCCAAGCGACTCCCAAACACACGTGAACTCAGATTTCCAGTTTTTCTTCTCTCTTTCACACACCACAGTTAGTTCATAAAATTTTTTTGTTTTACATTTTTTACACCAATGTAACAAAAAGGTGGGAGGGAAGGGGAGGCAGACAGACTGTATTTTATGCCTATAAATGGGAGGGAGGCAGACGGGGGGTCGGGGGGGGGGCAAACAAAAAACGCACGGTCTCTGTGGAGATATGGAGAGTTTTGATAGCAAAACGTGGCAGGAAGTAGGCCTCGGAGACAGGAGGGAGTTTACTGGGCTTTATTCTGGGGAGCGATGGCGCTGCGCGGTCGGCGATGCCGCTGATCCGTGACCTGGGCGGGGGCGGGGGCGGGGGGCAGAAGACGAGGTTTCTAAGAAAGGGGTCTAACGAGCGCGTGGCGTGTCCAGTTAGCGTGGAGCAGGGCTTCAACACTGCTGCTTTCTCTTCAAGGCCTCCACCAGGTCGTTCTTAAGAGCTTCTTGCTTTGATTTGTCTGCGAAAGTCTGCACAGACCTGCCGGAGGGAAGAGAGTGCCATCAGCCCCTGTAACGGGCAGGAGGCGGCGGCGAGGGGCTGGGGGGCTCCCGTGCGGGGCCGTGTGGGCCCCACGCCTCCCTGGGGAGGGAAGGGGGCCACCGGGCCGGACACCACCTCCATCCAGCACAGCGCCCGAGCCCTCGGCCCCTCGCCAGGCGCCGCAGGGGGAGCACACGGCCCACCTGGATGGGGGCCCACCTCTGCACCAGGCTGGGGGGCCTGGCTGTAGCCTCCAGAACCCAAGTCCACTTCAGCGCCCAAGGTCAGCCTGAACCAGAAGGTGCTTCTGACCAGCTGCAGTCTCAGCTGGGGGCAGGAGGGCACAGACTCCGGGCCACAGGGGACTCCACTATTACACTTCCCCCTCACTGCACCCCTGCCCAGCAAAGGAGGCTTGCTGCTTGCCCCCTGAGGGCAGGGTGCGGGGGTGCCCCACTCAGCGAACATTTAAGAGCCCCCGGCCCTCTGTGCAGACCGGGCTCACGTCCAGGTGCCTTCAGCCACCTGCTGTGAGGCACTGTCGGCTGTGAACATGGCCGAAAAAACCCCTGGGCCTGGATTTCAGGAGGCCCTGGGCCTCTGCTGTCCAACCCTGGCTTTGTGGGGACATGCATGGCGCGGGGGCCTCATGCGCGGGCGTTACCACTCTTCACCGAAGCCACCAGCCACGAACCTCCGCGGAGGCTGTATGGTTTACAAAGTGCTTCCCTCTGCAGTGTCCAGAGGAGTCTTACTGGGGGCTCCCAATTACAGAAGAGGAAACTGAGGCACGAGAAATGCCCCCGACAGTGGCCTGAACGGTCACTCTGTCAAACTGACTCAATGTGTCGACCGACCAAGGACTTGTTAAACTACGCGTACACTTTCCCACAGTCTCGAAGCCGTGGAAAGGAGTGAAGGCTGCCGGCAGCAGGGCCGTGGCCACCACGCACCCCACACGCCCCCGGCTCTGTGTGCGCCAGCCATGAGGAAGGCTGGGAAGGAGGGAGGGTCAAAACACCATCCCCCCAAATTCCAAAAGGGACTTCACACTCCAAGAGTCAAATGAAGCAGGGCCCAGGACAAACGAGAGCATCCCAAGTTGAGTTCTGGCTACTGAATCCCCGAAAAATCGCGGGAGGTGTCCTCCCAACGGGGTGCAGCTGACACAGAAGACAGGGCTCAAACACTCTAAAGAAATGCTGACGTTTCTAAAGAAACATTTGCCGGGGCGCCTGTGTGGCTCAGTCGGTTAAGCGGCCGACTTTGGCTCAGGTCATGATCTCACACTTCGTGTGTTCGAGCCCCATGTCGGCTCTGTGCTGCGAGCTCAGAGCCTGGAGCCTGCTTCAGATTCTGGGTCTCCTCTCTCTGACCCTCCCCCACTCGTGCTCTGTTTCTCTCTGCCTCAATAATAAATAAAACATTAAAAAAATTTTTTAAATAAAAATAAAAAAATAAACAAACATTTGCCCTGGACTGTCCTGACTCTGCAGTGGCCAAAGGAAGGGTTAGACACCGGCCGTGGGGGCCGTTGGCTCCGAATCTTAGCCGGTCCATCGCTGCTTCTGGAAAAGCTCCCGGCAGGAAGGAGTGGCAGCTCACACGGCTCCTCGGCCCGCGAGGGTGCCAGCTCCCCTGGGTAGGAAGGGCTGAGCACACAGGGACTCACCCCCGACAGCTCCCCCAACAAAGGAGAAAGTTCCAGAGTTAGAACCAGAGTGAGAGGTCAGACAAGAGACTGGGCTTGGAACAGCTGGAGGGTAGGAGGGGCAGGATGGTCACTTGGGGGACACAGCTTGGAAGGGCCGCTGCCCGGAGGAAGTGCTGACTCCGTGTGGGAAGGAGAGCACGTCCCGCGGGCGGACGGGGCGCCGGGCTGGCCCCCGCTGGAGGCGTTCCTACGCCGGAAAGCCTCCAGCGGGTGGCCAGGGGACCCCTCAAGGACAGGGGTCTGGCAGATTCTAGGAGCTGCGAAGAAAACCGCCATCGTCTTCTCTCCCGTGATGGGAATGGGATGGACCCAGGGCGAGGCCTGAAGGAGACCAGACTGCCGCGCTGCAGTAGTGCCGCCTGGTCACACGCATGGCCCGGCCTGGCCATCCCCCGGAGCCTCTTCTGGGCCAGGCTCCCAGTGGCCAGTTCCCGGGCCCCACAGCCCTGTGCCAAGTGCCTTATATTAAAAATCGCTTCTCTCCTCTCCCAGGACCCTGACTGCTTCCTACATCCGTGTGTGTCACAAGCTCAAGTTCTGGTTCTCAGTTATCATCCGCCAGCAAGACCATTTCCGTCCTGTTAGCACAAGGTGTTTAGGAGGATGGCCGCAGCTTGTTAGGGGCAGGTGGTTACTGGTCCAAGCAGCTCCAGCAGCAACCGGTCTGGGGGTGCACCCAGCCTGGCCAGGCGGGTTCCGGCCTCCGCTCAGGGCCACAGGCCCCTTTCAATTCACAGCCCCAAGCAGTCACTTTCCCACTGAGGAGGCTTACGTGGCCCCTGGGGACGCTCAGCAGGGAAGTCCGAGGCCCCGGCGCACATGCAGCAGCACAGACAGTGGCCTGGGGCAGCCCCAAGGCCCCTGGCCGAGCCGAAGGCAGTGCCCCCTGCCGAGTGGCCCACGAGCGCGGTGCAGACAAGCGGCTGCTGCTGGAGAGGCAGTTAATCCCCAGGCTGGACTTCTTCCAGAGCCAGAGCCAAACCACGTGTGCCCCATGCCCAGCCCTGCCCGGAGTGCGAGACACACACACAGCACACGCGTGATACGGGGCCGTGTTACACGGGGCCAAGTCTACACGTTAACGTGGCAACTCACAGCCGTGAGCTGACACGGGGGTTAGTGCTGGTTTAAAGGACCACGCGCAGAGACAGCTGGTCCGGGGGCGGAGGCAGGTTGGTGAGTCCTGTTTAGTGGGGGGGGTGCTCACGCCTCTCAGGCAGGGTACCTGCGTCGGCTTAGTTATCAGGCTGGATGTGGATCTGGCGCTGGGTCAGCACTTGGGAAAGTTCCCTCTGCAGCTGCTGAAACTTGGGGTGGTCGGGGATTACGTCAACAGATCTACAGAGAGCGGTCACAGATGAGTGCGGCAGGAGGGGAGGGCCACTCACACCGAGGAGCACCAGGGCAGGCGCGCGCTGGACACGCAGGGACACGTGAGGTCGGAGACATGGCAGTGTCGTTGTGGCCCCTGTGCTCTGGGGCTGCAGCCCGAAGGGGCAACTGCAGAGTCCAATGCTCGAGGTGGTCTGGACCACCTGCCTGCAGGCCCTCTGGGTCCCTCTCCTGGTTCTCCTGCCACCACCAGGGTGGGCAGGGGGTGTGTTTGCTGGGGATGACGCTCTGGGCCTGGTGACCAGAGACGGCAGTGTTGCCGGAGTCGGGGAATAAAACCCTCCAGGGCCCAGAGAAGTCCCCCTGCAGGCGGGCGGGAAAGTGGGAAGGTGAGGAGGGGGCTCCCCGCTCCTGTCAACTGAGGAGGAGACTAGAAATCTATCTCCTGGGTGAGTTTGCAAGTCAGGGCAGTCCCTGGAGGGGCTTCCTGCCTCTGCTTCTGGCCCAGAAGGAGGGACTCACGCACGGAGTGGGTGATCAGAGGGCTGGAGGCTGAGGGCAGGGCCTCTATCTCGTCTGACCCTGCGGCAGGCCTGCCCCCCTGACGGGATGAGGGCAAAGCAGGGGAGCCACCGGCCAAAGGGCACATGCCTCAGGTGGAAGGCGCTCCTACGAGCTCTCGGTTTTCTGATTTCAAAGCCATTGCTCGCTCCGCAGCCGCCTCTCCTGGCCCCCGCGGGGCTCTGGCCTCCTGCCCTGTGCCCCCATGGGCTCTGGAAACCCAGAGAGCCCCTCTAAGCCTTCACTTGGGCCCATGCTGCAGAACTGAGGACAGAAGAACTGAGGGTGGGGAGGGGCAGCTCAGGGCCACGGCCACGGCCACCAGAGCCCCGGAGGACGTTAAAGTAGCCGGGGAACCCAGAGAAGAGGATCTGCATGTTGTGAGGTCCGGGCAGATGCGGAGACGGGACTGACGAGGTGGGGGACCGTGAGGAGGGCACTTCAGTGGCGAGGGCACCAGCGCCTGTCCGCGTGAATGTCCCGAGACAATGAAAACAGTAGGGAAGGAACCAGAGTCTACGGAGAATACGAACCGTGCGTGAGGTGTCTGCTTTCACGACCCGCACTAACGGTCCCATGACGTGGGTTCCCTGGCAGGTGCTACGGATGAGGAAACCAAGGCCCAGCGCCAGAGAGCTGTTACGCCGCACACCTAGGACCCGAGTCCTCGTCTTCTGGTTCCAAAGCTTATGTCTCAGGGGTACGTTACCTCAGCCCATTGACGATGTCCTTTGTTTTCCCAAAGTAGATCTCGTTCAGCGTACTTCTGATTTTATTTTCCATGTCCTGGGAAGGGAGGTCAGTCAGGATGGGAAACAGGAGTCCCGAGGCCCCACCCCCTCCCGGTCCCACCAGCGCACCCCTGCAGTCCCCACTGCGGCCACAGGGGGGAGGCGAGCGACCACACCAAAGCCCAGAGAGCCAGCCCCCTCCCCCCATCCCCAACCAAGGGCCAAGATCTGCCTCTGATTGGTTGCTGTGTTCTCTTCCCAGGCTTCAGCACGAGGAAGCCAATTCTCAGGGACCGGCGGCCACCAGGGGCCACCAAAAACCACACCACCCTCCCTCAGGCCGCCTCAACCAGTCTCGGGAACAACCGTGTGAATCCCAGGAGCACCACCCTTTCCTCCAAAGAGCGTGGGGAAGGGAAGGCTCCTCTGAAGTTCCCCCGGAGCCTGTGGCCTTGGAGGGACATTTCCTCTCTGAGCTCAGGTCTCTGCTGGCACCCAGGGGGCTGGGGGCGCAGGACCAAGAGCTTCCTGAGCAGTGTCCTGGGAGCGTAGCCTGGGGGGTACGGAGGGGGCTGAGCACTCCCATCAGGAGGCTCAGAACACGCAAGCCCAGAGCAAAAGCGCAGACAGCAACACGCTGCTGGCCGCCAGGGCTCCAAAGCCAGGGGAGGAGGCCCACACATGGCCCTTGGGGTGGACGGGCCTGCGCTGGGGAGCGGCCCAGGGCCCAGAGCCCCACTCACCTCCACCAGGCGCCCGATATTGGCTATGTGTGGGGAGCAGTCGCTCACGGTCTCGTCTTTCTCCATCTGCAAGAGATCAGAGCGTTACTGCACATGAGAGCCGCGCACCTCGGCTGAGAGCACCATCAGGTCCTCTGCTTTGGCAACAGCCTGTCGCTCAAGGCCACTTTTCTGGCGGGGGAGTCCAGGCACCAGGGACTTCGGCTCCGGGTCACCAACAGCTCAGCCAGCAGAGGCCCAGAGGCCCTGTTCCCAGCGGGGGGCCTTTGGGAGCGCCCCCCCCCCCCAGCCCCAAGGCCACAGCAGGAAGGGCAAAGGGGACCACCTGGCCAGGCACCGCCATATTGCAGGTGAGCTTCCACTGCCCCCTGACAGCAGCTTCGGAGGGAGGGCCCCGGGGCTCAGGGGCCTCGGCCGAGGTGACACAGGTGGGGTCTGCACATGGCCCAGACACTTCGTCGCACACAGCCTGTGCGGCTGGCCACCTGGCTGGGGGCAGTGTGAGCAAGGGGCTCTGAACCCAGATTCCTAGACGGCAACCGGGTAGGGTTTTGGAGGAGCTGGGGCCCAGCAGTCGGGTCTTGGGCAAGTCAGTTCTGGCCCAAAAAAGTCCTGACAACGTCTTACTGAAAGTATTAAAAAGAAAGGAGGCAGGGGGGGGGGGGGACAGATGATCCCTGACCTGCACACGGATGCCCGAGGTGTGGACCCCCCACTTCAGCCTCTGCACAAGGCTGATTTCCCTCCCAACACAGTGGATTCCTTAAAGAGAACCTTCTCTGTCTACACCCGCAGGGGGCCTGGGACAGGGGCGAGCACGTGCATGCTCACGGTTGGTGAAACGGGAAAGAGGACAGCGGTGCCACAACAGCCAGAGGGAGGGCAGAACGAATTCTAACGGGAAAGCCGGGGGGGGGGGGGGGGGGGGCGGGATGGCAGTGTGCTTAGAGGTCAAAGGTCTCTGCTGCTTCCCACACCTATTCTGACTTTTCCATCAGGAAGAATGGTTTTCGTGCCAGAAACGGCAGGAGAGACCCAGCGAGGAGCCAGATGAAGGGAGCAGATGGGAGGAGGGACGCAAGTCACTTTAAATGACCAGGCTTTCAAGGTCAGACAGGTCGGATTCTGTGGACTGGCCATCCCTGAAAAGTCACAGCACAGCTTCCACAACACCGGAGGAGGGCGGAGACTGACTGCTGTCACCGAAGAAGGAAGATTAGAGTTGGGGATTAAACAGGTGTACACCGATCCACACCAGCCCCTGGTGACAGCATCGAGGGTCCAGGTGATCAGAACCCAGGAAGGCGGGCTGGGACGGGACACGGTGACTGAAGGTGCCGGGTCACCTAGTCCACTCAGTCTCTGTAAGAGAACTCGGTCTGCGACCCAAGGACGCGGAAGCTCAAAGACGCCAGGCGCCCTGCCCGGGTCACGGCAGGTCTGCTCGTCCTGCCTCAGCTGGCTGGGCTGAGCGCACACCACATTCTCAAACGTCAATCTCACCCGGTACAAAATGGGAACCGAGTCCTGCGCGGGGACGCGTGGCTCTGAGAGGATTTCAAGCTTGAGGACAATGTGAGGTGGCAGCCACAAGAGCTTTCATGCGACTTCAGCTGCAGAGGGGAGCCATTCCCAGTGCCCGGGCGGGGGCTCCCAGCCGGACACACGGGGCCGCAGCTGGAGGGTGCCGGCTGCCCTCCCTCCATGTGGCCCGGCCACGTCTGCAGGGCTGGACTCGGTTTAGGGCGCTGGGTTTTAAGAAACCCGTGGGTTGGGGCACCTGGGTGGCTTAGTCGGTTAAACCTCCGACTTTGGCTCAGGTCAGATCTCACGTTCGTGGGTTCGAGCCCCGCGTCAGGCTCTGTGCGGACAGCTAGCTCAGAGCCTGGAGCCTGCTTCCGGTTCTGTGTCTCTTTCTCTCTGTCCCTCCCCCTCTCATGCTCTGTCTCTCTTTGTATCAAAAATAAATAAAATATTAAAAAAAAAAAACATGGGCAAAGCTGGAGTTCATGTGCTTGTGAAAGGTCTCAACACCCTCATCCCAAGAAACGGGCAGGAATGGGGTGTCTGCCCTGCCCCTGGCACGTGTGATCCCGGGGAGTCTTGAGCCTCAGAGATCACAAGGGTCCCCCCAACCCCGGAAGCGAGAGTGCTCCTGAACTCAGAAGTGATAGCCACCCCCCACCAGGTCAAGTTTCCTAAACACCCCCCTCCCCCGGGGCTGGAACAGCTGCCCTTAAGCAAACCCTGCTGCCAAGGCCGCGCGGGTGTGCACGCGGGGGAGCAGCTGGCAGCACACGCAGGAGGAAGGACGGTGCTCCGTCTCATTAAAAAACATCTAGTTTAACATTTTTTGAGAAAGAGAGAGAGGGAGACACAGAATCCGAAGCAGGCTTCAGACTCTGAGCTGTCGGCACAGAGCCTGACATGGGGCTTGAACTCAAGAACCACAAGACCACGACCTGAAGTTGGATGCTCAACCGACTGAGCCACCCAGGCGCCCCTAAACACTCCAGTTTAAAGACAGACTGTCAGGCTGGATTCAAAAAGCAAGGCTCCATGGGGCACCTGGGTGGCTCAGTCGGCTAAGTGTCAGACTTTGGTTCAGGTCATGATCTTGTGGTCCGTGAGTTCGAGCCCTGCATCGGAATCTGTGCTGACGGCTCAGAGCCTGGAGAGTCTGCTTCAGATTCTGTGTCTTCTCCCTCTCTCTGCCCCTCCCCCACTCGTGCTCTGCCTCTGTCTCAAAAAAAAACAACAAAAAAAATTTTTAATAAAAAAAACTACAAAAAGCAAGGCTCCATTACATGCCACCTATGCTAAAACCAAAAAGTTGGACACTTAACCGACTGAGCCCCCCAGGCACCTCCATTCCCCTACTTTTAATAGGGATCCTTGGACACCAACACAGCTGGACCGCGTGCTCTCCCCCAGGCGGAACCGGTTCCTGTGGCCACACAGGGGCGGGTCTGGCCCCACCGTGTCCTCCCACAAAGCAAGGTCTCTCGCCTTCCCCAGCTCTGCATGGCGGGGGGCAGATTCCTGGCAGCCTCAGGGAAGTGACAAGGCTGAGCTCACCGAGGGCCCCGTCTTAAACGAGCACAAACAGCCCAAAGTGAGGCTGGGAGTGTCGGCAGAGGGCTCTGGGCCGTCTGGGTAAGTACCGTCACAGTGGCAACCCAGCCCCTTGGGTGGCACCTGTGGGCTTCAGACCAACCTTCCAGTGAATGGAAGGACCCAAACCGCCAGTCGCCCAAAGGTACGAGAGGTCTGCGGTGGGGGCGGGGGGAGGGGAGAGCAAAGAGGCCCCGTCTCCTCCAGGAGACTGACACCCCAGAAGACACAAGGGGTCCCTAAGCTTGTGGCAGGGGGTCTGAGCCTGAGGAAAGGCCTGGCAGGGACCAAGGACTGGGAAAGGGAAGGAAGACATGGGGTGGGGTGCGGGCAGGGGCCCTGGCACACACAGATGTGTTTCCACAACCCCCGTGCCCCACACCCCTGCTCACTCCCGCCACACCTGGTCAGGGTCAGCTTGCTGGAAACGCTGACCCACCAAAAATAGAATGATTTTTGCAATGCATATATTATTACATCCTTATAAGAGTGGCTGCCAGAGGAAAACATTTTTATGTGCTGTGGCCGCACAGATGTTCCACAAAGTGGATCCAACCAAGTCTGAAGTCAGAGCCCAGCCCGCTTGTCCCCACCAAGCTCCTCTCCTCCGCTCTGTGGCCTGGAGACCGGAAGGACTCGGTAAGCACAGGGAGGGCAGGCTGTCTCCCTCAAAAGGAGTGTCCAGTCCCCCCCACCTGCAGCTGTGTGGCATGTGGCGTTTTCCAATAGGTACAGCCCAGAGGGTGGGACCCCGAAGGGAGCCAGTCCCACTCCGTGTCCTGCTCCGGAGCCCCAGGGGTGAGGGCCTTGGCCTGCCCATACTTCCATTTTGAGGCCTCTACCTTCTGCTAAACGGCCCACTACGTGCCCAGGCAGAAGCTGGAGACGTCCTCCTGGTGACTGGGCTGGGCTGGAGGCCAGGACTTCATGCGCTGTCAAGACAGACGACAGTGGTTGGACGGCCTCTCAAGCAAGGTTCATTTTGCCCAGTTTAGGGAAATTTTAATTGAGCCTAAAACCATATATTCTAGAAGATGGAAACGGCTCCACTTGCAGGGCATGTGGTAGTCGCTGTTTCTGATAGCAGAAATAGCTACTGCTGATTGGGCACAGACCATGTGTCCCAACAGATTTTTGTTTCCACTCTCCGATAGCTCTTCCAAACAGGCGTTACTAGCCCACGGGCGAGAGGCGGGGAGTGGGCTGCCCAGGTCACAGAGCTGGGACTGACCCGGGTCTGGACAATCCCGAAACTTGTTTTTCATTCAGGAGACCTCTCGGTGGGCTGAACTTCATGCACCTTCTTCCCCAGAAAAATCAAAGACAGATCACGATCTGGGGCTCAGGAATTCCGACCAGTACCCGACCTTATCCACCTGCCTCCCCCCCGGGTCCCCAGTCTCTTCTTCTCCAGCCTGACTGTCCCTAGAAGCCAATCTCCAAACCCCCCCCCCGCCCCCTCCCCCGTCCCCTGGGATGCTGATCCAGGCCACCACGAGGAGCACAAGAAAGCAAGGATGTGCTCCCTGAGCTGGGGGCCCCGCCCCCCCCGCACCCTGAAGAGGCCCCATCCCCGCCCCCCTGCGAGAATATACCAGCCTGGCCTAACTGCCAAGCTCAGGTCACACGGGCAGGTGCCTGCCCTCAAGCTTCACGGCTTAACACACGTCATGGGGCGCCTGGAACTGAGTGGGGAGAGAGCTCAGCTTGCAAAGGACCCGCCTAATCCCCCACTCGACATGACATTCCGCCTTCGTTTCTAAATATTTAGAATCTGAAAAAACTATCAAACGAACATCTGCAGGCCCACCCTGGATCGGAAACCTCGGATCTCCTTCCAGAGATTTATGGTCTCGCCTCTTTCCCACGTCTCCAGCTGTCACCCAGGAGAGGTGACCTCTCAGCGCAACTTCCTTTTTTAACATGTTGGTACTTGGCTTGCAACGCTCTGTACTTGTTCTACAGCCTTCCCACGGGGGCCCAGGGGGGCAGCCTGCCAGAGGGCGCCATCCGCCCTCCTCCGCTCGGAGGGCTGTGTGATCTGGCCGTGAGGGGCTCCCACAAAGACCACTGCGTGCCCTTCCTCCCCGGCCCCCCAGCTGCGCGGATCTGCCCCAACACCTCATCTGCCTGTCTTGCCTTCCAGCCGGCGTCAACTGGAGGCCTTGCTAGGCGGGGGTGGAGGGAAGGAAGGGCCAGACGGGAGGTGACGGGCAGGGGTGCCCCTGTCTGAGCCCACGGGGACGCCTCTGCAGCCTGGTGTTGTGACTGGAGGCGAGAAGGCGGCTCGAGTAACCGGTCATTGTTAAATTCACCAACGACTTAAAGAAAGCTCTCCACGTCCTGAGCTCACACTCCTAGCCACTGAGCTGAGAGGAGACGGCGGGGGCGCAGGCTCCAGTGCTGGGGAGGGACCCTGGGGGCCTCGGCAGAAGTGTTCCCGATCACTGGCCAGGACGGCTTGCGGGGTCGGTGCCTGGTGACGGGTCCTTCCTCCCAGAGGGAAAGCCTGGGGCTGGTCACTGCAGACACGGCTGTGCGGAGGAGCGCACACGAGGAGGCCGCCCCCGACCCCACCGCTCACGTGGTGATGGGTCTCCCACACGCGGCCTGCTCTTCCGGAAGAGGTCTCCCGCTGCGCCCCTCCCGCCTCGCTCTTCTTTGTTATTTCCAGCCTGGGGGCTGACACTGGCTCATCGACTGACTTCCAGACTGCCGGGCACAGTGGACAGAATAAGAGCAAAACACGGTGTGGTACACTGTAGGCTTCTTTTCTTCTCTAGACGGACGAATCCGGCTCCACCTCCGGCTAGCCGATCATCACCGGGAAATCACCTGACAGCCCGAACGCCAGGCCCCGGTTACACAGGAAAGGGAACGCTACCTTGCTTACAGTAGAATCAAGGGGACAGCCCCCCAGAGCACCTCGCATTCTCACCCTTTATCACTGATCTGCCCAGCTTTCCTGGACCCATCGTCCCCGATCTGAGGCAACTGGATGTTTTCCTGAGGTCCGTCGGGGACACACAGCAAAGGCTTCCCATTTGCTCGGAAGCCACGCGCCGCTAGCGGAGCCCTGTCCCCCCACAACGCCACTGCCCACCCCTCCTCTCAGCTGCTTACCTGGGAGACCAGCCCAGGCTCTGACGCCCCTCGGGTGAGTTATGTGACCGGCTGTCAGGAGGAGGCACAAGCACGAACCTCCTCGTTAGAGGCCGAGAGCACGAGGCGACGCAAACAGGCCGGTGGCCCCAGCCCCGCGTGCTGAGGACAGCGGCTCGCCAGGCCCGTGTGGCTTGGCAGCAGGCACCACTCACGGCCAGCCAGAACCGGGCCCGGCCGGGGGCTGGCGGCTGCCACGGGAACTACCAGGAAGGCTCTGGATTAAATATTTGTCCGGGTCGCTGTGAACCAGTGGAAGTATAAACAGTTGGGAGCGGTAAGTGGTGCAGGAAGCCGTCTCCGGATACGGATTTAGGATTTTCCACCGTTGCCCGGGTGGCAGGGGGAGGCGGAGGCGGGCTGTGGGGCAGGGGCTACCCTCCCTGCCAAGGGTTCCTGGAGGACAAGGGCCTGTTTTCACGCAAAATGATGGGCCTCGGGTCTGGGAAGAGTGGAGATGGGCCCACCTCGGAGCCAGAGACGGGGACCCCCAAGATCCCCAGCGGCTTCGGGCCCCTCTGACCTGGCATCCATGAAGGTGCAGCTCAGGGAGTCTAAGAATCTGGGGTGAGTCCCGGGCACGCTGACAAAACGTCCGCCCTGCCCTCTTTCGAACGCATGTACACGCCTTTCTGCCGAGCTCACAAACCTGCCTGAGTCCCTAAATTCACCCTTTCCGCCATCTATTTTTTTCCATCACACACGGCTATTAAAAGTATTGGAGTTATTAACATTAAAACATTAAGGGGCGCCTGGGTGACTCGGCTGGTCCTGACCTCGTGGTCCGTGAGGTTGAGCCCCGCGTCGGGCTCTGTGCGGACAGCTCGGAGCCTGGAGCCTGCTTCTGATTCTGTGTCTCCCTCTCTCTCTGCCCCTCGCCCTCTCACGCTGTTTATCTCTCTCAAAAATTAACAAACATTAAAAAAAAATCGTTTGCTGTCAAAACAGACCCTCCGGCACTACTGGCCGGGGCAGAGGTGAGGTTCTCTGCGCAGGCGAGGGCTCCCTCCGGAGGGCGATCTGAGGACGCCGGGCTGCCGATACGGACTTGTGGGAGACCAGGTGACGCTGGGTCTGCCCTTCCTCCCCACCCCTCCTTTTCTTCCTAAGGCGTCTCAGCATGGTTTTGTTTTGTTTTCTAATTTTAATTGAGAGAGACCGAGTGAGCAGGGGAGAGCAGCAGAGGGAAACGAGAGAATCTGAAGCAGGCTCCACGCTCAGAGAGGAGCCTTACGCTTGATCCTAGGAACCGTGAGATCATGGCCTGAGCCGGAATCAAGCTGGATGCTTAGGGACCGAGCCAACCAGGCGGCTGTCCCTTCTCTGGCCTGTACACAGAGACGCCCCACTACACAGCAGGGCACCGGCACTAGGCAAAGGAGGGGGGATGTTGACAGTCGTCATGCAGATGCTTCAAGTGGCATCTAAGGTGCCAGTTCGGACCAGTCTGCTCTTCGGGAAGCAGCACCTCCTGGACTCCAGCTCCCAGGTCCCCTAGACACGCCTGGAGGGGACGTCTTGGACACGGGCTGCTGAGGACGCCTAAGCGGAAGTGGGGTGAGGGACTCAAGGTAGCTTCGACATTCTGTAAGAAATCGATGCTTTTGTTCTGAGGACCTAAATACGACACACACACACGTGCGCGCACACACATGGTCTTCATCCATGGTTCCTAGCTCACGACTCCCAAAAGCCGTGCCTTTTCCTGAGTCACGATGAGCCCATCTTCCGTTGTAATAGTATTTGGTCTCCCGTCCTCAGGGCCGGAAATCACTTTGGAGCCACACAGGTGAAATGGGGGTCCTGTTACTCGTAAGAAGCCCCTTTCCACCACCACTGGGCTTCTGTTAAGGAGGAGATTTTGGAAAGCGCCTCAAATTGGGGGCTGGTTGCCAGGGAATCTTTCGGTTCCCCCGATTTCCAGGCAGAGGTGCAGCGGGAGATTCAGAGAGTTCCCAGGTTGGGGAACAGAACGCTTCTAAGTGCCACCATGTGGGGCCACCATGTGGGGCCCCAAGCTTGAGTTGCATGAGGACAGAAGACAGAAGCCCCTTTGTTATGACCTCACCCTCCGGATATCTTCGTCCGGCCGTCGATCTGTAGCCTCTAATATCCTACCTAGTAAAGCGCCACTCGAATGAGTCAACAAGTTTCCCGAGTTCTGGGAGCCGCTCCAGCAGAGTAATCAAACCCGAGGAGAGGGGCCTGAAAATGGCTGACACGTGGCTAGTCAGGGGCACAGGCGACTTGCAAGTGGCATCTGAAGACGTCTGTGGCGGGGAGGGCCGGGGCCATCCCCGGGTGGACAGGGTCCGAGCGGGACGCCCACCAGTGTCCAGGGCGCTGCCTGCCGGTGGCAGGGGGCACCACCCTCACTGACGACGGAACTGGGTGCAGAGCCTGACAGGAGCACCTGTCGAGTGCCAACGTGCTCGGTGATTCCCTGGAAAACTCTGCTGAATTCAGATCCCAGCGTGGCGGTCTGGGTAGGGCCAAAGATCTCTGCATGTCCAACGAGCTCTCTGGCGCGACTGCCATGGGGCGGGAGCAGGCGGCTGTTCGTGGCAGGAGGTATGAAGACGGCTGAGCCCCGGGAGGGCGAGGAGGGAGCAGCCACGGCCACCCTCGAAGCCCCTTGGTGCTCCTGAGGCACGGGGCCGGATGGAAGCGGCAAGTGGTGTCTGACCACAGACTGCTCGACAGTCTCAGCTTGGAAAACGTGAAGCCCTTTAAGCGTCCGACTCTGGACTTCAGCTCAGGTCGTGAACTCGCGGTTCAGGAGTTCGAGCCCCGTGTCAGGGTATGAGCTGGCAGCGCGGAGCCTGCCTGGGATTCTGTATCTCTGTTTCCGCCCCTGCTTGCTCTCTCTCTCAAATAAAAATACATTTAAAAAAAAAAAGCGGGGGCGCCTGGGTGGCTCAGTTAGTTAAGCATACAACTTCGGCTCAGGTCATGATCTCACAGTTCGTGGGTTTAAGCCCCGCATTGGGCTCTGTGCTGACAGCTCGGAGCCTGGAGCCTGCTTCAGATTCTGTGTCTCCCTCTCTCTCTGCTCCTCCCTCACTCATGCTGTTTCTCTCTGTCTCAATCATAAATAAACATTGAAACAAACAAACAAACAAACAAACAAACAAACAGCAAAGGCCTGGATACAGCTGGCCCCCAAGCAAACCCTGGAGACGGTGCCCTGTGGAAGATGATGCAGGCGATGCCTCCATGGAGGGTCTCAGGCAGTCACGCCCGAGGGCTTGGAATCTGGCCCCGAGCCAGCGGGAAACCACAGTGGTCATGGTTAGTGTGCATGGGTAGTGTGCAAAGCAAAAGGGAGGGCTGACACCAGACAACTGGAAGCAGGATCACCATCAAGTGTCAAGAGGAGACGAGGTAAAAACCCACGAAGTGAGGACAAGAGTAAAATCTCATCTGAGAAAAGACTGGCTGCAGGAGAACACAGTGGGACGTCCCGGACCCTCGGTGCCTGTGTGAGGAAGAGGGGTGGGAGGCACCTGTGTGCTCGGGGGTGACTGTTGAAGTGATCCTGGGTGCACCGGAGCTCCTGTTCAGAAGCCACGGTTTTTATTTTTGAGAGACAGAGAGAGCATAAGCTGGAAAGGGACAGAGAAAGACAGGGGGACACAGAATCTGAAGCAGGCTCCAGGCTCCGAGCTGTCAGCACGGAGCCCAACACAGGGCTTGAACCCACAATCTGTGACATCATGACCTGAGCTGAAGAAGGAGACTCAACCGAGCCCCCCAGGTGCCCCTGTTCGGATGCCACTTTTCGTGCAGGCTGATGTAAAAGGGGTGGGCGGCCTCCCCAGTTCTGTCCAGTAGGGCGGCAGGTGTCCTGTCAGGTTGGGAGGTGACCTCTCAACTCTTCCGATGTCAAGATGCTGCAACTAAAGCAGTTTTTTGACAGCGTTGGCCAAATGTCCCCATTTTTTCTTCCTGAGAGGAATGCGTGTTTGGAGTTTTGAAAAGCACCTGCTTGGACGCACGCGGAGGGATTCTGGTAAGAGCATCACTGAGCTCTGCCCGGAGCACTGCTGTGTGGGGGCCAGAGCGCAGCAGACAGCGGGCTCCCCCCAGTGCCTGCTGGTCACCAGTCCCTACTGGGCACCCGCACGGGGTGGCCACGAAACCCACTTAGATGCTGAAGGTAGGCGTGTCTGCTCCTATGTCCTCTTAGCTTTTATGACAGCTGTTTCTCTCCTTTTTTGAGTCACTGGTTACTGTCTCCAGCAGCCTGCCGCCAACCCGCTGTGTCTGCCATTACTCCACATACAAGACGACTTCCATCAGTTCTCTGCACACAGCACCCCTCCGCTAGGGGCCGGTGTCCGCTCCCTGCCCACAGCCATCCCTCCCGCCACGGCCCAGAGCAGCCAGATTCTACCGCAGGAAACCGACACCCCTCTCTCCATCTACACCACCGACCTGAAGTCTGGCCAGACTGCTTCGTGCCCCCTACCCTCCCCCAGCCTCGGGAAATGATGCTTCGATGGACACAGGTAACCGAGGGCCATAAGACATTTCTGGGGTTAGGGGAGACCTGTTGTGAAAGGGAAGCTCTTTTCCCCAGGACTGCCTGCCGCCAAAAGGTGTAAGCAGGGTCTGCCAGCTCCCACGTGGATACAGGAGCCCCGACGCCCTAGGACGGTCACACCCCACGAAATCCGTACGTCTCAGTTACACAAACTGCCTCATTTTTGTTTTTGCTTAATGTCAAGGTTGTACTTGCAACCATGAGTCCTCACACAGGATCTGTGTCACAACTAGGACACTCGTTCATCCTGAAGTGTTATCAGGAGTCTATCCGGAACATCGCAGAAGCAGTTTAATGTAAAGACCCTGACAAAAAGGGGAGACCTTCCAAGACCTGCTCTCCAGAATCACCACAAGGCCCGTGGGAGGTCCCGTCGGCACAGAGGCTGCCCCAGGCCCTCCCTGAGGGGCCCCTGCGGGCACTGGCAACTCTACCTGTCTGGTGAGGCTGCCTCCGAGGTTCATGGTGCCGGAGCCAGACTTGTTGGTCTGCAGCCACAGCATCACCGTGGAGGTCAGCTTGTAATGGGCGGTGCGACCACTGGACTTCTCCTGCGGGACGAGACAGGCGTCAGAACCCTGGACGTGACCCTGAGCTGCGGAGAGCCCAAAGCAGCCCCTGAACTCAGGCTCGTCCTAACATGTCCCCGACCCACCGCCACACCACCTGCTTACGGGATCCCTGCTGCTTCTGAATCATGTGTACTCAGTGCTTAGGGGTCTTTGTCATCAGGGGCTACTGCCTTGACTTCTCTTTATAGAACTAAATGGCTGCGGGGCACCATTAAGAGTGAACAGGGCTTGGGGCGCCTGGGTGGCTCAGCCAGTTAAGGGTCTGGCTTCAGCTCAGGTCATGATCTCTCGGTTCGTGGGTTCAAGCCCCGCATCAGGCTCTGTGCTGACAGCTCAGAGCCTGGAGCCTGCTTCAGATTCTGTATCTCCCTCTCTCTCTGACCCTCCCTCACTCATACTCTCTCTTTCTCAAAATAATATAAAGACATTAAAACATTTTTTTAAATGTTAAAATAAAGAAAAAGTGAACAGGGCTTTACATATCATGATATCCCGCCCCGTCCCCCCCCCCCCAAACCCCCTCAGCGAGGGTGGCAGAGGGGCCGCACCTGCACCTCCACCACGTGGATGGAGTCCCAGCAGCCCTTGATCTTCTTTGATCCATCTCCAGCCTTCTTTATGAGGATCACTCCAGCAAAGCCGTGATCCAGATCCCAGAGGTAGACAGAGGAGACGCCGCCTTCAAAGTACCTGCCAGAAACAGGCCCGTGTGCCCGTTAGATGTTAAGCCTGTTGAATGACAGATTGCAGCTCCGGCAGAGCTTCATCTGAGGGTCCATCTGGAGCAGAGGACCGCCCCCCCTCCCTGCGGTGCTTCCAGGGCGGATTCCTCCCGTGTCCGGAGCGCCTGTGGGCGGGGCTCCCAGAAAGAAAGGGGCTTCGGAGTCCTAACTTGAACTGGGGTGTGAGCTCCACCACGGACTCTAGCATCGTGGTCTTTGGCAAGCTTGCTAAACCTCTCCGGGCTTCTGGTTCCTTCCAGATGAAGGATCCAGCCAAGTGCGTGCCGTGTAACGGACGCACAATGGGGCTCATCACTACAGGGTAATCTATACTGTTCAAGGTTCCTGTCTTTCGGGACAGCTATCTTGGGACGGGGGTCGATAAGGAGAAAAAAGCAGAGCAACACGCTCCTGCCCGCCGAGCCCTCTGGGCTCCCGCTGGGCTTCTGGGGCAGCACCCTGCCATCCTCCAGCTGGAGACGGAGAGCTGAGCTTAGCGCAGGGCTCCCTCTTCGGGTCTGAGTCAAGATGGAAACATTCCCAGCCAAGAACAAACCCAAGAGGGCAGAAAAGGCCAGAGGAGAAAAGGCAAGCAGGCTGGGGTCCCCAATCCAGGAAGCCCAAAGCGACAGCGTGGCAGGGCCGAGGGCACAGACGATCACGGGCCACCGTGTAGGCGGTGCTGGAAAACACGTGTCCCCACGGCCCAGCGCGCTGCTAGAGCACATGCACAGGATGCTGGTGGCCTCTCTGACCCCAATTAACCTTGACCTCCACGGTGTGGCAGGCACACCCTGGGGCTCGCCGGGAGGGCTGGCAGCACGAGTGCGGTGCTGAGCACGGGCTCAGGGGGTGCAGGGTCCGGGCCCTGGCACCCCCCCTGCCCCATCATCAGCTGTGGTCACACATCATCCACCTGCCAACTCTTTATTAAGTGCTACCAGGTACTGATGGTCTGAACCGGGCCTTAGTTTCATTATGACATAGGAACAGTAATACCTACGTTATGGGACTGGGGAGAGACAAAACAAAACACCCCCCCCCCAAAAAACCCACAGGGAAGTAAATAATCTGACCAAAAATGATTATTGATTTTAATAACAAAAATAAGTACTAAAAATAAACATGTCTGCAAATTCTCCATAAAGCTGTTACATAATTAAAATACTCACGGTTAATACTAACGTTTAGAGAATGTGGGTGAAGGAGACACAGGATTTCCTTGTACTTTTGTGGGGGCAATTTTACCATTATTCTGAAACTGTTTCAAACGAAAATGTTTTGGTGCAAAGGTCAGTAGGTGACAACCGGGAGTGTAACAGTTGGAGCAAGGATGCAGCCTTTCTTCACGAGAACGAGTCTCCTACCTTTGGGCTGCAGGATGCCATGGCCCTAACCCACCACAGGCCACCGGCTTCCCAAAGGGTCCAGACAAGGTCTGCAACCCTCAGCCCTCCCTATAAGGGCTCCGCCACTGCTGCCACCATGTCCGGTCCCCGCTTCGCCATCCCCGCAGGCCCCGCTGTGGTTAAGCTGTCAGGTGGGATTCACAGCGCTGCTGCCCTCCCCCTGGCAGGCAGGTGAGAACAGGCCCAGCGGGGCTAATGTGGCAGACGCTTGGTGAGGACCTGCCGGACAGAGGTGCCAGCCCCAGAGCTAACCACTGGTCAAGCCATGGAAGGGGCTGGCTCCAAACACTGCGGCACAGACCACAGATCCCCTGGGGGTGGGGGTTGGGGGGCGCAGAGAGCAGAGCTCAGAGCCATCCTAACTGACCTCCAAGAAATCCGCACTCAGGGCCCCACTCAGGAAGGTTCCTTGTCTTGTTCCTACTCTCTGTCCACACCCGACGCTCTGGGGATGTGTTCAGGTCCAGGATCTGTGGCCCCACCTGGCTTGCTAGAGACTCCACTGTCACCTCTAAACCAGGGCCCTTGCAGTGCCCGAGGCGGGGGGGGGGGGGAAGCGCCACCCAGGGGCCTGGGGAGGCTTTCCGGCCGGTCCTCTGGGCTCCAGCAGCTCTGGTGGCTTGTACGTTCCCAGCGCACTAGGAAAGAGGAGCCCCCAAGCCCAGTCCTGCTGGGGCCAGAGGGGCTGGGTTCTAATGCACGGTGTCCCCTTTGGTCTGCCTATAGAGAGCTCGACCCCACATCAAAAGGGAAGAAGCAACAGATCTAAAAACTGTGGCTTTTCTTCGCTGGCAAAAAGGAGGGACCAATGATCCCTTCTTTCCATCACCATCCTGGAACGAAGGCTTGATGCCTGTGTCACCCTCACCCTTCTGCCCCTCACGGCTCGTGGCCCTGGTCCCCGTGACCAGAGAGGGGCAGTGGTCTTTTTCTGGCCGTATGCCCTCTATGCGCTAGGGTAGTGGGGACAGCGGGCCAGGCTGCCCCAGAAGGGAACCAGGAGAGCTCCTGTGGCTCCCCAGCCCGGGTCCCTGCCCGGAGACCAGCACCACAGCACCAGGCGGCCTGCAGTTGATCCCCCTCGGTCCCGTCCCTTGGACTTGCTTTCTTTCCAGAAGATGAAACCACACATTCATGTTTTATGAGGTAGAAATGCTGTTTCCACCCCAACATCCCGCCCGTTGGCCGCATCTCCCGGGGATCCTCAGCCTCCTCTCTGGGTCACACTGACTTGGACAAAGTTTCAACACACCAGACACCAAGGAGGTAAAAGTGCAAATGCAACCCTGACCCCTACGTGGGCTGCTATTCCCTTCTCCAAACTTAAAAACATCACTGCAAGCACAGTTATAAAACGAGGAAATTTAAAAATTAGCCCACAATACCATGTATCAATGTATCCCATAAATCTGATTTTTCCGAGCCCCCTTCCAGTCCTTGTCCGAGATGCATGATTTTTATTTAACGGAAAGCACAGCCATGGCACTGCGTTGAGCTTGGCCTTTTCGCTTGGCACAGAGGGTCAGCACTTTCCCAGGGAGCTGTGCGATCCCTGTAACTGTCTGCACCAACCCGGGCAGCAGTGGCCCCCTGGGCGGCTTCCTAACTCACAGCCGACTCGACTCCTAGAAAGGAACGGCAGCGGAGTTGGAGGGGACGCTGCTGATCTCACTTTGAGTCTGTTCCCTCTCCCATCGGGGTGAGGCGAGCGTGCCGAAACCTGGCCTCCGCAGGCCTGGCCCCAACAGCACGGCGCCTCAACGGGCCTGCATTCCATTCACCGGAAGGCACCTCCGGGGACTGGGGCGCCAGCAAGTCCCAACCTGATGCTCCAAGACAAAGGGAACAGGGCCCTGAGTGATCAGAAAGGGCCGTTTCAGAACCTCCCAGACACACCCAACAAGTGCCGCCAAGGACCGTGGTGGGCTGGCTGGTGGCGGGGTGACTGCGGGGCCTGCAGGCAGCCCCCCGTTAGTGGTTTACGGCTTGGCTCTGCGAGTGAAGCATTAATTAGACAGGGACCTCAACAAGTTTTTGAAAATTTATTCTTACCTACTAGACTTTGATCATAATGACATGAAACAGGAAAAAAATAATCTTTATGCGGTTCACATTTATGAGTTTTTACATAAAGGCTTTTGTGGGTATTTTAAGAATGTGCTAAAATGTTGTCTGAAACCACATAAAGCCATCGGAGGAGTCGCCCGCCAGAACTAACAGCGCACATATGGAAGCACTCTGACCGGCCTTTGTATATTTAATGAGTCAAATAGTATTAATATTGTTTAAATGCTAACATGCCATTTCAATAAGGTGGCCCTACCATCGCCAGCGACCCGCTCTTGGGCCTCGCACGTCAATGTGAACAAATGACCCAGCGTGGCCCGGGACTGGGAGCGGGCAGTGCTCCATGGCTTCCAGAACTCCAGCCCTCCAGGGAGGGAGGCCGAGCATGGACTGCCACGACACCGCTGGGTGAGTTCGAGAGGCAAGGCCCAGAGTTGCTGCGGGGGGCACTCTGGTCATGTGGGCAGCTCAGAGAACTTTCTTTAGAAAGACCCTACAGGCAGGGGAGGGGCAGAGAGGAGGAGAGACAGAAACCCAAGCAGGTTCTGTGGCGTCAGTGCAGAGCCCGACATGGGTCTCGGAACTCTCAAACTGTGAGATCATGACCTGAGCTGAGATCAAGCGGCCCCAGGCGCCCCCAGCTCAGAGAACTTTAAAACATGGAGGCCTGAGGATGAGAGCAGAGGCTTTTCTTGGCCCTGAGACCCACACAGGCAGAGCAGATGGACGATCCGGGAGCTGGACAACAGGGACAATCTGAGGGGGACTGTGCAGAGGCCACCCTGGAAAGCCTTGAACCATGAGGCCCTGGTGCCCCTGAAGCTCCAGGGACACCTGCAGGGAGAAGTGACAGGCTGGAGTCAGGCTGTGCTGGTGTCCACTGCCGAGCAAACCCCTTCCGCCGCCCGCCACAGGGCCCCGTGGTCTCAGTGGCTTCTCAGACTTCCCCAGTAAGGGTGAACACTTCCTTCCTTCCTTCCTTCCTTTATAAAAAAATATCTTAGGGGTGCCTGGGTGGCTCAGTCGGTTGGGACTCTGACTTCGGCTCAGGTCAGATCTCACGTTCGTGGGTTCTAGCCCCGCGTCGGGCTCTGTGCTGACAGCTAGCTCAGAGCCTGGAGCCTGTTTCAGATTCTGTGTCTCCTTCTCTCTCTGACCCTCCCCCTCTCATGCTCTGTCTCTTCTGTATCAAAAATAAAGCATTAAAAAAAAATTAAAAAGAAAATCTTAGATTTATTTGTTCCAATGATTACTTTTTCAAAGTAAACTCTACCCCCAACACGGGGCTCAAACCCACAACCCCGAGATCAAGAGTCACCTGCTCTACCAACTGGGCGAGCCGGGCGCCCGAAGAGTGAACGTTTTCTACAGCGATGGAACTGGCGAGAACTCGGACGGCTTGGCCTGAGAAGACGGGGCCACTGGGCACTGGCTCCCTTGAGTCCGGTCATCTGAAAATCAGGACTTGATCACAACAGGCAGATACAGGTTTCCTACCCTCCACGGATTGGGGCCCCACAGGCCACCTCTGCATGGGACAAGCCAGGAGTGAAAAGCGAGCCCAGCAGGTGGGCCGGCCTTTATCAGCACAGGCAATTACAATTAAGCATCATCTGCTCAAGTTTGCTCCAGTTACATCCCTGAACTGGGACTCACGAAAAGCCCGACGTGCCTGTTAATTCCCCTCTCCTCAGAGTTCAGGGGCCTTTCTCCCTGAAGAGGACTCTCGCACTTGAATCCTGTCATGGTCACGGGCACAGATCCTGTGTCCACAATTCTCCAACCACAGGACTTATGGGTTGGGGGGGTGGGAGCAGATAAAAGAGGGAAAACAATTCTTCACATACTTCACACTCAAAACACACAAAAGAAGAAATAAAACTATCTCAGCTCTTGAACTTGATGGAGTGCACGGAGCCTCGGCCCAGGAATCTGAGCTGGAAGCATGAAGGATGCGGGCCCCGGGCTTGGCCAACACTGGGATGCAAATGGAGCAGGGAAGATGGGAGGGGCATGGACGTGACCTTGTTGGCTTTCACCCCTTCCTTTCAAACTGCCCCCGGGGAGAAGAGCCGGCTCCACGCTTCCACTCTGGGGGCTCCGGCAGGTAAGGAGTCACACACCACGACTGTCCCAGGGGAACTGCAGCCAGGACGGACCTGCTGGGAGTGGGCCCTTGCTGGCCTCACTCCAATGTGGTCTTTCTGCAACACTGGGCTGGTCCGGGAGGCTGGAGCAGACACGGCCCTCGGACAGTGCAATGTCATGTGTGATGTGGAGGCCCAAGCCTTCACCCCCAAAGTCAGACGCGTGGGGGGCATCATAAGCCCCCAGATGCTGGAGTGTGAGGGGCCTTCTTCGGCAGTCGGCTTCATTAACTACGCCAAGAGGAAGGGAGGATATTTATTTGGCACTGAGGTGGTGCCGAAGACCGTGTTCTCCTTTGCAACACGAGGGAGCTGGATCCCAGGCTCGCAGGGTCCTTCAGGCGCCAGCTGCCCAGGTTTGGAGGCCTGCATAGGGCCTGTACGAGGTGGACTCAGCACCACAGTGCAGATCACTGACACCTTAATCAAGTTGGTCAAAACTCTGCTTGCACACCTATAGTGACAGGGAACTCACTACTTTACCAAGGCCATCGTTTGCATTTTGGGCAGTGCAACTAGTTCACCGGGCTGGAGTGAAAACTTCCACCGACTGCCCACCAGAACCACACAAAATAAGAACTTAATGCTCTTCTCTCCTGTAGTCCTTTTAAATATCTAAAGATAGCTTAACAGGAACCCCACGACTTCTCTTCTCTGGCCTTTCCGTTAGCTTATTCCCCATAAGATGTGAGTTTAAGTCCCCAGGCCGTGGTTACCTCTGTAGTAAGTGGCCGAGAACAGACCTTAGCACCCAGGTGCTGACCAATGTGTGGCAGAGCCCAGCACAGCTCTGGGGGGAGAGGCTGCTTTCTGTCCGGGAGCCTGGGCGCGGGGCAGCTTTCCTGGGCACCACGCGCTCATGCTGGTCTCCCCGGAACGGGTTTTCGTCAAATTGTCCCATGTCCTGTACTTCTGAGACTTTGGTGCGCTGGACCTGAGAATACCACTTTCCACTCGCATCTGTTCCCCTTAATTCTCAAAGGCATGGCCTCCCCACCTCAGTGCACCTGTGGGGCCTGGGAGCCCGCTGTCGTCCGTGGCCCATCCAAGCCACCCTTCCCCAGAGGTCTTTGCACGTGGGAACACACACAGACGTAAGGTGCAACCAGGGGAGTGTGGAAGCCAGTTCCAAACTGAGGGGTGCGGCTCTCCCAGCCAGCTCTACAAAGTCCTGGCGGCGGGGGTGACGGTTCTGTGGAGAAAGGACTTGGAAGGACGCACGTGGCCTGGACGCTGCTTCTGAGTCCGGGGACGGTATCGAGGCTGGAATTCCCACAGGCTCCGATCCGACTGGAGACGAAGGAAGGGGTCATCAGGGTGGATGAGGGACGGACGGAGGGGCAGATGACATGTGCTGGCCACGATGCCAGACAGAGTCACACTCCACAAATGTTTACTGTCAGTCCAATGAAAACGAGGGGAATCCTTCTGGTATCCTGTCTGAAGCCAGGAAGATGATCCCTTAAAACACCCCAACTGTCAGATTCCAGGAGATTCTTCCTTCTCTGCTCTGTGCCCTTGTCTCTCGGCCATGGTCAGCGGTGTTTCTGGGATCTCCCCGCATAGCGGCAGTTGAGACCTGGGGGGACACTTGAACGTGACTGGCACTTGGTCACGACAGTAATGTGGAGGTCCTGGGGGCACCTGTCCCGATGGAAGTGCTCAGGCTCGCTGACTGACTCTGGCAGAGACGGGGCGTGGGAACCCCAGACGCATAGGTGTTCCGCTAGTGGCTCAGGTTTGGTCCCAGAACAATACCTGCTTGTTTCCTAAGAACCTAAAGTTCCCAGCTACCAGCAGCCATTTGTTTTCCTGATCATCCTTAAACATCCTCACAACAGAAAAACGCACCTGGGGGGGGCGCCTGCGTGGCTCAGTCGGTTAAGCGTCCGGCTTCGGCTCAGGTCATGATCTCACAGTTTGTGGGTTCGAGCCCCAGTCGGCTCTGTGCTGACCAGTAGCTCAGAGCCTGGAGCCTGTCTTCGGATTCTGTGTCTCCCTCTCTCTCTCTCTGACCCTGCCCTGCTCACACTGTCTCTCAAAAATAAATTTAAAAAACATTAAAAAAAAACAAAAAAAACAAACACAAACCCAAAAAGGCACCTGGTACCCACAGGTGGGAACAATTGAATGCCACTCCAGGAACGAAGGAAAATCTCCCATTTGCTTGGAGAGGCATCTAAATCCTGGCCTGCTTCCTTGCAGCGCAGACCCACACTCCTCCTCGCTGGCTCAGAACTGGCCGCCGTCGACAGGCCAAGCGTCCTCCCTGTCCCGACAGAAGGACAAAGTGCTGCCCAGTGGGTACAGCTTCTGGAAAGCCCACAGAGAGCAGCAGAACAGGCTGACAGCCCCGACCACAAGGGCTTGGGAAATGTGGGCTCCCCTCGCCCCACCCCTGCCCCTCTATTTGGATACATCCATGAGCCCGCCCCAGGGACCGGGCAGAAGGAAACAGGAAACAGAGAGTATGGGCAGGAAGCAGGCACAACCGGGGGCTGTTCGTCCCTCAGGCTCCTCCTCTCTGGGCTGGGAAGGGAGATCTCCCTCCTCCTACCCCTGGCCTGCTCTGAACTGCGCTCAAAGCAGCGTCCCGTGTGCTCGGTGAGCACAGTCCTGTGCCCACTTCCCCGGGGGCTGGGCCAGGCTCTGCGCAACATGGAGAAAGGTCAGCCCGTGGCTCCGGGCGGCAGATCTGCCGCTAGACACCGGCACTCTCACTCGGGCATGGAGACCGGCTGTTTTCACCGCGGCCCGTGGAACGTGTCCGAGTCTGCCCGAAGACACGGTGCCTAGTCTGTGGAAATTCCTTCCAGGGAACACAGGTGCAGCAATCCCCTGAGCGAACATACCAATTGGCTTAGGCACGTGTGACTTTAATGCCAGTTGCATCTCGCAGTGCACATCTGGACCGAGGCTGCAGCCCTTTGCGGCCTCTTTACGAGGTTTTTAAATGTTTTTTTTTTTACTTGCAGAGACACAACGGAGGCCTCTCTAGAAACAAGGGTGCCACCACAGGGGCCGCAGATCTGGCTCTGGGATCTGACAGAGCCGTCCACGCGCGGTGCCACCTGATGGCCTTCAGGCTGTCCAGAGCCCTGCAGCAGTTCTGGCCCTCCAGAGTCCAGAGCCACCACCGTCGTGGGGAACCCCTTCTGTATCAGGGGCTCTGCATACATCATTTTGCCATTTAGAAAACCAAAGCCCAGAGACTGAAAGACACAAGCCCAGGCCACAGGGCTGAGAAGAGGGCTGCTGGGACCCGACCTTGGGTGTGGCTGGCCCCGGGTGGGAGGGGCACCGAGGCTGGATTTAGCTCAGACGAGCACACCACCACCATGTGCGGCCAGTTCTGGGGGAGGAAGTCAGAGCAAGGAAGCAGGATACTATAGCGCATAGCCAGGAGGCTGGGGCCCCCTCAGCACGCTGCACTGAGAACCCTGGAAAGGAGGTTGCTTGGCCTCACTGAGGCCGCGAGGGTCTGCTGGCCAAGCCTTGTGAAGACTACCCACTCTTGTTTCATGCAGAGCAGCTCCCCAGAAAACATGGGTCTGCCAGGAGCCCGGGGGGTTGGGGTGGCTCACCAAAGGGAGCCAGTCCTTCCTTCCAGATAGGGGTCCCCAACACATGCAACTGCACGATCCAAAGCATGACCGACCGTGTGCCGTATGCTTGCATGGATTTGGGAGGAATCAGAGTCCCTGATGCTGATTCGGGAAGCTGTGTTTGTGAACAAGCCTGTTTTTTGCAAACTCCTGCTTTCCATTTGACCTTTCTCTATTTTTTTGTTTTGTTTTGTTAAAGTTTCCTTGAGAGAGAGAGAGAGAGAGAGAGAGAGCGAGCGCATGAGAGAGAATCCCAAGGAGGCTCCGCACTGTCAGCGCAGAGCCTGATGTGGGGTTTGATCTTAGGAACTGTGCGACGATGACCTGAGCCAAAATCAAGGGTCAGGCACAGAACTGACTGAGCCCCTGGGTGCCCCTTTGGGACCTCCTTTTAGCAGATGAAAATCAGCAGGCGTGCCAGGGCGGCCAGACCCTGGGCTGTGGCCCAAGGAGGGCAGAAGAAGGGGCCCTGCCATGGTCACTCCCACCACCAGCCTCCGGGCTGGGGGCAGCCTGCAGGCCAGTCTAGACCCTGTCTCCCGGGCCTCTGGGAGCCACAGTGGACGACATCTGCGTCAGAGCGGCAGTCATGGGACAGCTGAACCCCGCGCGGTGGGGGCCGGACGCGGACCGGCTCTGCTCCCCTGGCAAGCAGACAGGACCCTCTCGACTCCGTCTCCGCAGCCGATTAAAACGGCACAACTGAGGGGGGCTCGGGTTTCCCCCTTAACTACTTCCAGCGCTTTCACACCAGCCCAAAGCTGGGTGGGCCAGGTCCCACAGCAGTGGGACAGGTTCCCGGAGGCCTTCCGTGCGCAGGGCTGAAGACACAAGGAATCATGTGAAAACCCAAGGACTAATGATGCTGTTGACAAGCGGAAAGCCAGACAAGCCCCGTCCTTGCCCGTGGTCTCTGGAGGGTGACCTGTGCCGCGTATGGTGCCCGTGACAGGGCCCTGATGGAGACCCCATGTCAGGGTGGCGGGGGCGGGGGGGGGGGGGGGGGGGGGGGCCCCCGGGGGGGGGGGGGGGGGGGGGGGGGGGGGGGGGCGGCGGTGGAGGCCCCAGCTCGGGGTGGGAACAGGAGCCATTCAGACCCATCTGAAGGGGCAGCGAGTGGGGGCCAAACCGAATGGCACAGGCCTCATCTAGCTCCAGAACTTTCTGAACCATCTCCCACCACATCATACCCCCTGCTGCTCAGCGCTTTCACCCACTTCAGTGGGGTTGGGATTCCTGAGACTCAAGGTATCGGCCAGATGTTTCTGGTAGTGGGAAGGCACTGGGGGACCTTAAAGCTACAGATTTTCCCAGCCAGCCCGAGGGACAAGTAGTTGGGACCCAGCAGCCAGACTAAGGGAAGTCTGGGGTGGGATCTGTCCACTCACAACCTCTCCAATCCAGCCTCCACACTGCTTATGGGAGTTCCTGAGGACACACTTCAGGGCTGGCCAATGTACCCCTGGGACCCTCCAGAACCTTCTGGTGCACTGAGAATGACACCCAAGGCCCACGCTGGACAGGGGCCTAGGTTCCTCTCACTACTGCTCACATCCTGCCCCAGCCTCCATTCAGCGACCCCAAGCCCGGGAACCACGTCGGGACGTCCCGAGGGACTCCCACTGCTCAGATCGCTGGCTCACCCACCCCACCCCTGCCAGACAGAGCCCAGGCTCTCCACGACCCCCTGCAACTCGTGAGGACTCAGCACAGTCTTGCTCCCCACCAGCAGTTATTCCAGTGGAGGGGGGCAGGGCAGGAGCAGCCGGAGGGAAGGCGTGAGGGGCAGGACCCAAGGAAACCAGACACAAGCTCACAAGAGTTGGTGACTCCTCTTCGGGGTCAGACAGGGCGCGCCTCATTCCTCCAGCAAGGAGTCCCCCCTACAGGGATCCTCATCAGACTCAGTGACCGGGAGGTTTATGGGTAGAGCGCTCCTGACCCAAGACACACAAAATTCCAGGCTCCCAGAAGGGAAGTTGGAGTTCAGCACAAACCATGGTGTTTGTGCAGAGAGTTCAAGCGTCACGAGCCATTCTCACCAGGGAATGATGGGAACCCTCCCTGAAGGCCAAGTGCCTGGACGCCAGCCAAGGGCCAGCCCGGCAAGGGCAACAGCCCCACACTGGCTACTCAAACTCTCTTCCGCAGAAGAGCACACCCACCGTCACCCACGCATGCTTGTACCCCTGTCTAAAGTCAGGCTCCTGCCTCCACGCCAGGTTTGGTCCTTCATAGCACTTAGCAAATTGTGCAAGCATTTTGTTCCCCGGTGTGCACCCACGCTTCTCTAGCTTCTGTTAAAATGTGAGCCCTGTATTCCGGGCGCCAGAGTAGCTCAGTCGGTTAAGTGGTCAACTCTTGGTTTTGGCTCTGATCATGATCCCAGGGTTGTGGGGTCAAGCCCCACGTTGGGCTCTATGCTGAGCACAGAGCCTGCTTGGGCGTCTCTCTCTGTCGCCCCCTCCCCGGCCCTTCTCCCCTACTCACGCGCTCTCTCTAAAATGACCATAAAAAAAGTGAGCCCCATGAGGAAGGGGCTGCACCTGACCACTCCTCGGTGTGCCCCGCGCTCAGGGCACGGAAGATTCTCAGTATTTGTGGAACGACCATGCGTACTCTCTCCCGTCGCCACAGATGGGACCCACTCGCTCCATTTTCAAGACAGAATTTACTCGAGGCCTCACCGTGGGCCAGTAGCTGAGTCCCAACCAGAACCCACTGCCTTCCAGCGTGGCTGGTGATGGACGCGCCTGCTATCTCCCTGCGTCTGCACCCTCACCACCTCATACCCATACCCATCAAGGCCCCGGACATAAAACACCCACAGGATTAACTACTGCAAAACTAGAATACCTTGTCACACTGACAGCTCAAAGGTCACCAAGCAGAGAGGGCTTATGAACGACACCTCACTGAATGCACCCCTCCCCCCACGGGGGCCGGGGGCACCTCTTCAACAGACAGGGAAACTGAGGCTCAGAATGTTCACGTACTTGCCCAGAGTCAGTGAGTGAGTAAGGGTAGTAGAGAGAAGGAGTTCCAGGCCCTTTCAAGGCCCAGCTCCTCCTGATTCTGTAGCCAGACACTCCCATCCAATGAAACGGGGGAGAGCCCAGGGGCCCAGGGCGCAAGGTCTGGGAAGGTAACCAGGAACACGGAGTTCCAAGGACTCGCGAAATCAAGGCAATGAACCTTTTCCACACACGGTTATGGATGCCGTGCCCTTCCTGGGCCAGTACTGCCCAAGGGCCAAATGACAGGGACAGAGGATGGAAGGAAGAGGCAGAAAGAGCCACAATCCATGCATGGCCCCAGAGAGGGGAGAAAAGGCAAGGAGCTGGGGGCACCCCATCCACCCAGCACCCTGGCCGCTCCAGGAGAGGCTCGTGGGTTTCAGGACTGCCACAGGGACGCCAGCCTTGTTTCATTCTGTAAACTTCTTCCAGACAAGGAAGGCTGATTAGAAAACCTAATTAAATCTTTTGAAGATTATCTCAGACCCGAAGCAAGGGAAGAACACAACAGGCCTTCCCACCCTGCGCCTCCACCCCCCAGACTCTGGCCTTCGTTAAGCTTTGATTTCAATCAATTGCACACCCACTAAAATTAACTTATAAGGCCAATAAATTGCAACCGCATGTTTGAAGGTATGATCTGCTGCAAGCCAAGAGCCAAGGAGCGCAGAGCGCGGGGCGAGAGGTCTGGGGCAGGCGGGAGCAATCATCTCAGGAAGAAAGAACATCTGGTCTCAGCAGAACCCAGGCCGGCAGAGGCTAGAGCGGGGCCCAGTGTGAAAGCCAGAGGTGGGAGGTCTCGCCGGGAACCCGGAGAACTAAAGCACTGATGCTGGGGTTCACGGCAGCCAGCTGGCGGCTCACCCCAAGCGCGAGGTCTCTGACGGCAGTGGTGCCCGCCCTGCGTTGAAGGCCCCACTCCCGAGTCCCCCCCGAGGTAGGTGCATTGCGCAATGAGCTCCTCTAGGCCTGGGCCTGAGAAAGCAGTCAACTTTGCCAAGAACGTGACGCGATCCCGTGAGCCAGCCACCCAAGGGCCTGCCCTTTCTGCTACCTTTCCCCACGCCCCAGGTGCTAGGCAGGCTCTGGGGACATTTCCCGGACTGAGCCAGGCCCACGATCTGAGGTAGGACGCCCTCTTGGGGCCTGGCAGAGAATGGAGTAGCCTGGACGTTGGTGACCAGGGTGGGAGGGGCTTGGGCGAGGGCAGTGAGCGATCAGGATGGCGACCCCGTCCAACCAGCCAGCAAAACAGGCTTGTCCCCTAAGCATGTGCAGCAAATTGACTACTTGGATGTAAAATGAGGGCTGCGTGGGTGGGATCATCAACAGTTGTTGGACAGTTATTCCCCTGGGGGAAAGCTGCCACCACACCGCTGGCGACAGCAAAAAGGACATCAGTAAACAGGGGAGGGGAGCGCAGGAGCTCTTGAGAGTCAGGCAAGCAGGGACCCGACCGGCTTGAGGGGGGCCCCTACTTGCCTCCGGCCCACACCCCGACTGAGGGCACATTTATTCCATGATGGGAGAAGCGGCGGGTGTGCAGGCAGGAGAGGGGGCACCACGCCCCCACGGGAGTTACAAGTGGAGGGTCTGCGGGTCCATCCCTCCCCGGCCCCGGCTCCCTCTGGGTGATGACTCTGACCAGTTCCAGGGGTTCGTTAATTCATCCTAGTTCTTTGCAAAGTCAAAAGTTTCCTGGAGTCTGGACCACAGCAGCCCCCGCTCCCCCTGAAGAAGGAATCCAAGGCTCTCCCTCAAGATGTGATGGAGGGGTGCCTGGGTGGCTCAGTCGGTTAGGCATCCGGCTTCGTCTCAGGTCATGATCTCACGGTTTGTGGGTTTGAGCCCCATGTAGGGCTCTGTGCTGACAGCTCAGAGCCTGGAGCCTGCTTCAGATTCTGTACCTCCCTCTTTCTGTAATTCTCCCCTGCTCGCGCTGTCTCTGTCGCTCAAAAATAAATAAAAAACATAAAAAAAAAGATGCGGATGGAGAAGCTGTAATCTCTCAGGGCAGAGCACAGCCTCCAGGGAGACAGCGAGCAGTCTGTCTCTGGAAAGGCCTGGGAAGCTCTAGATGCCCGGCCTGGATCACAAGCACTCACCCCTGAGGACAACAGCAGGAGTGGGGACAAGGCTAATGCATTCAGGACAAGCAGGGGAGAAATGGAGTGTCTGCCGATTTGCTGAAAGACAAAATATCCTACGAGGTCAGTCTTCAGGCATAAGCCAACGGGGGCGGCAGTGGCAGGGTGGGAGGAAAGAGCTCTTCATGTGAACAAGCAGACACATCTCAGTGGCCTTCCCTGCACGACGACAGCCCCTCCCACCAGCAGTCTCCATGAGACACTCCCGGAAGCGTTCGCTGAACATGGACTCTGAGTCCGACGGCCGGAGCCTGGCAGCTTCAGTCACGCGTGAGGCTCAGTGGTCAAGAAGTTGGGCACAAGGCAAGGCCAGTCCTAACTCTGTGACCCATTAGGATCCAAGAAATGAGAAGCCTCTGGGGTCTTCCAGAGTCAAAGACCAGGCTGGCACAGGCGATGGGTCTGTTCTTCACACCCCTCAACGGCTCTGGGGGGCAGGCCAAGCCCCAGTGTGGAATGGGGGGCCCCGGAGATGGCAGCCTGGCTCTCTCGTCCTCCAGGGCGCCTCTTCTGCTCTCACGGTGGTGGCGCTTTTCTGCCTGGCAGGTGGGTCTGCGTGAGGCTCTGGGCATCTCTTGTCAGGCCTGGGACACAGGCCACCTTCCCGGCCCCTCACGGTGACCTCTGCCAACACGACAGGGACACAGGTGGAAGGAGGGCTATGTGGCTTCACTTGCCGGGGGCAACAGCAAATGAGTCTCTCTAAGGGGAAGGGACAGAGCTGAAGAGTAAAGGGAAGGTGTAGCCTACTGCCCCTTCACCCTGAGGGGCGATCTGGTCCCCGGAACACCCAGGTGACTGCTGGCTCATGCCCAAAGCAGAGAAATGGCCTCCTGGCCCCAGGCTGACTTCTCTCGAGACCCAGGAAGAGAAGAGCTCAAAGTTCCCGGCCGAACCGTGGTCACTAACGTGGCCACCAGCAGCTCAGGGCACTCTGAGAATGGGAACTTCCAGAGGTGAATGATGTACCAAGATGTTTAAAAAAAAAAAATTAGAAAAAGGGAAGAAAGAAGGCGGGGAGATTTTGTTTCCATAATTTTCAGCCCAGAAATGCGTCTCATTCAAACTCGTCATGTGTGGTCCAGCTGGGAAAGTGCTGCACACACATGGTCTCAGGAGACAGTGTCCTCAGAACTCTAACAGCGGGTGGTTTGACCAGGGCTCTGGGTCCCCGGTGACAGCTCTGACCACCGCCCGCGTGGTGGCCTGTGGCTGCTGGCACACAGGGAGAGGTGCCCCCCCCCCCGCCTCCTCCCCTGCCCCAGAGGCCCGGAACTCTCTCCTCCACGGGAGCAGCAGCACACGGATGCTTCTGGGCCCAGAGGTGTGTCCCCTGGGCAGCATTCCGAGCCTGCCAACCGCCACAGCACTTCGGGTCTGGGTCTGGGCCTGGCAGCCCGATCTCCCCCACTCGAGTGCAGGAAGTGGTCCTGTCGCACCCACCCAACCCCAACCCCACAGTGGGGTCGGCACCCCTGCAGAGGTGGCCACGGGCTCACGGACGTACGCCACCTTTGAGGCGGACATTTGCCCAGGAAGGGAAGTCTCTTCGGGAGCCGCTGTGAGTAGATATGCCCAGGGAGTGAGCCCCAGGCCCCGCCATCCTGGAGCGGGGGGACGGCCCTGACCAGTCGAGAGCCCCCAGGAGACACACACCTAACAAAGACCAGGTGTCATTAGATATGCGAGCCAGGAAGATGGGAGGGAGGGAAAAGTCAAAGACGAAATGGGGCTCTTCCCCAGGTCTTGCCACAAGTCTGAATCACGTCGTTCAGGAAATATCAGCTCAAACTCTTGAGTCTAAAAGAAATCAGAACCACTCTCCCTTTGACCTTTGGAGAATCCAAGAGGCGCCCGCACCGGTGGCCTTCTGACAGACCGCTCTTTCCTGGCTCGGGCATGGCCAGCCCCATCTGGGCATCGGACCTCATCTCCAAGGTCATGTCCTGCAGAAGCCTTCCCAACCACTCCACTTAAAGCGGTGAGTCACTCTCCGTCCTTCCCCCACCCCTCTCGGGGTCCCTGCTCACACCGTCTTCCCCCAGGGGATGCTTCGAGAGGGCGGGGACGTGGTCTGCCACGTTAGAGGCCGCACCCCGAGGACTTGGTGGGCACCTTCAGAGCCGGGCGAGTAAATGAACAGGGTTTGGACTCTGGGGCTGGATAAGGACGACTTCACAGCCCAGGTCCACGGCTCACTGGCTTTGTGAACTTGGGCGGCTGCTCCAGCTCTCTGATGCGGTCACTCACTGGCAGAACGGGGACGATCATCTGTCACCGGCCGGCAGCCACCCTCTCCTTACCAGTCCGACCCCCGCAGCACCGGACGGATTCCACTTGGGAGTCCTCACGTGAGAGCCGCACTGACTTCCTAGCAGATGGCCACGGGGCAAGGTGACAGTAAGAAGCAACTACCAATAAACGAGGGGACAGTGGCACATCCCCCTCTCAGCCTCACGGCACGAGCAGCTGGTCCCTGAGGGAGCAGGTCTGGACTTGAGAGCGCTTTTAACACCAGGAATGGTTTTAACTGTGAAAACCAGTGATTTGAGGCAAACACGCACTCACGTCCCAGCTCACTGCCTCCACGTCCTGAGGCGAGTCGTGTGGCGTCTGGGAGCCCACGGTCCCCCCCTCTGCAAGGAAGGGACAATCCTCTTCCTCAGAGGTTCCTGTGGGGACAAAAGGTCACGTACATAAATTGCTGGCACGTGACAGATACTGAAGATGTGGCCGAATTACACGGCGATGCATTCGGGGGCGACCGAAATGCCCCGTCCCCCGGTCCCTGGCTTCCTTAGAGCTGGCCTTTTGTATGTCAGGCATCTGTCACGGGGTTTTCTGTGTCAGGCTGAGAAAGTGTCATTTTGCCTCCCAAACCAGCTTCTAGAAGAAATTCTTTGTTAACTGTGTTGTAGCAAATCTGCTGTGAGCTGGAAGCTGACGCCACTGTCCACAGGACGGAGTCCTGATGCTGCCGCCCCTCGCGAGCCACCACCAGCTCCGGATGGCGGCTCCGGCGGCTCGGATGCTCTCCTGTCCACCTTCCTGCCTGTGGCCCAGACCCGGGGAGGGAGGTGTGTGTGTGCAAGCGACGGCTCAAGGGCCAGATCCCATCCACTTCACGGCTTAAGAGGCTGTTTTTTATGTTTTTAGAGGATGATGCGTGTGTGTATATATACATACATACACACACACACACACACATGTATGTGTAGGATGACACGTGTGTGTATATATACACACACACACACGTATGTGTAGGATGATACGTGTGTGTATATACACACACACACACACACACACACACACACACTACATATATATATAAAGCAAACACTAAGAATAAAGGACAGACGCTTATGTGACCTGCAAAGCCTAAAATTTCAGCTTGCCCTCAGGCCCTTCATAGAAACCTCCGAGGATCCCTCTCCGAAATGCCCGAGTTTGGGCTCTATTTTCAGCACAGAACTGGATTTAGAGTGAGATTCTACTGAGTAAGGAAACAGTGCTTCAGAGGCTAACCTTCCCTGGGGTCTTTCCTTACAAGGTCGATCCATTAAGTGGCCGGTGGTGTGGTGGGCGGGACAGGACCCACGGAAGCAGAAACGAGAGGCAGGAATCTAAGCAGACGCGGCCAAGACACTTTGCAGGACGTGGCAGCTCAGAGAGGGGTGGCCACAGTCCGCCAGTAGGCCTCCACTGCTCTCCCCGCGGCGGCTGGCCTTGAGGAAGGGATTTTGGAGCTCTAGGGACAGGCTGGGCAGGGCACGAAAAAACAGAGGGGCCTCTGGGGACGGACAGGCCTGACTGATTCCTGGCTCTGCCTCTGGCCTCGGACAAACGCCTTAATCTTTCTGAGCCTTCATTTCTTCACCTGAAAAACGGGGACTATTTCAGCGAGCGATCACATCTGTGGGGATCTGACATGACGTGCGGAGAGCCTCCGGCCCTGTGTCCTGTACGCCGTGGCTGCTGTCCCAGGGGCACCCGCTACTGTCATGAAGCGCGACAGGGGGCCCATGCAGGCGGGTCACGCATGGCAGCGCTCCACCACCGACCGAGTCAGCTCGTGGCCGGGCCGCTCGCCAGACTAGCACCCAGCATCCTGCCACGAGTGCCCGGTTTTAATAGGCGAGGCGAGCCAGGTAACAGATTCAAGGAGAGCTGCTCGGCCTGGGCGCGCGTCCCGCTGTGACTTACGCATCGAAGCCGCCAGAGCTGCGGCACGAGGGGAGGGAGAAACTCACAGGTCTCGGTACTGGTCGAAGGCGTTGTTGGCTTCCACCTCCAGCTTCCTCAGCCGCGCAGAAGGCATGGCCCCGTCTTCCAAAGGAGGGTCGTACTTGTTACTCCATGGTGACCTGGAGGGGAGGAGGGAGAGAGAAATCACATGAATCGTTCCGGGAAGACATGGCCCGTGCGCCGTGAGCCCAAGCCCCAGCTGCCTGGCATTTCAGAGGCAAAGCCACGATCCACAGCAGTTTCCAGGCCCTGCTCCTAGTCTGCAGAGCAAGGGCTCGAAGGCAAGACAGGCCTGGGCATGAACCCCGAGGGCCATCTCTCACCGGCTGTGTACTTTGGGGAAGCAACTTGACTTCTCTGAGCCTCCCTGAGTGTATAAAACGAGGCTGCCATTTGCTACGAGAAGGCCGCTGTGAGGAGCAAAGGAGAAAGCACACGGAGCACCCAGACCACAGCCTGGCAGGCACTAAGTGCCAACGATGGGACACCTTCTGCCCCTTTTTCTAATTTCCGTTTTCACCATCGTACTGATCGACAGGTGCCCCTCTTGCCTCCCTGACCCGCTGGCAGCTCTGGATAGAGTTTGACACCACAGACCTTCCTATACAACTAACGATAAGAAGAGAAGAGAGCTGTCCATCACGGAGGCAGGGAGAGACTCAGCCCCACAGGGACTGCTGGGTACACGTGAGAGAACCCGAGGGGTCCTGTTCCCACGGGGAACAGTCTTCCCAACATTCCAGACCCTGGGCACATGAAAAGACAGCCAAGTAATGAGAGCCAGCCTCTCCTTCTCCAGCCCAAAGACTTCCCACATTTAAAAACCAAATGTATTTCGCCCCATCAGGAAAGGAGGCACCAGGGGATTAATTCCTGCAGGTGGAGTTCAGAGAAAGAACGAGAATGAAAAGGAGAGAGGAATGGAGGGGTGGTGAGGGTGCCACGGGCCGCGGACAAAGTCCTTCCCAGTCCTGGACAGAAACCCCTCGACATCTCCACCGTAAGAAACACACACCACTTTTCCCACTTGCCTCGCTGATAACCAACCTCTGCATCGCGGGGAGCTCCGAAGAACCTTTCAACTGGGGACTGATGTCATGGGAAAAAAGGGATCACTGTCTTCAGAGCCCTAGTGCCAATGAAGTCCATGCACAAGCGTCATTCTTCCAGGGGACTGCGCCCCCGCCCCCACTCCGGGCACCCCCGCTAACGAATCACAAGTCTGGAACCAGAGGGAGCTGGGTGGCCACTCCTCCAGCCGCCTCTGCACACAGGCCCCAGGGGGCGAGTGCAGGAAGCGTCACCGCGCCTGGTTCCCAAAGGGGGGCCTCTAGGCAGTAGTGGCCTGGCCACTTCGAAGCACCAAGGACTCTCTGAAAACCCTTCTTTCCCAGCCGGCTGTTCCTCCGCACCACTCCCCTCTCTGTCGGTACAGAGACTGCACAAGAATGGGGTAAGATGCTCTGTGGTCAGCCTGGACTGGGCACTCAGCACAGGGCGGAGCTAATAAGCCAGGACCCATCTGGCTTAGGGGGCAGGGGTGAAGCAGACACTGAGCACCCCTGAATCCTGGCCAAGAGGCCTCTCCCTTCCAGAGCACGGCTGCTGTGTTGTTCTTGCTGCTACGGCAAGTTTTCTTCACTCCTCCAAACCGTGCTCAGGGAGCTCCCCACAACAGAGACGTCCTCTATCATCACTGTCCGAAATGGCGGCCACTGGCTTCCGGCTGGGCCGCCAAGTGTCTGGGATGTAGCTAGGGCCACCGAGGGTGTCCTGATTTTCATCTGACTCAGTGTGAATTCATTTAGACCACCGACTCCAGAACCAAGGTTCCAAGAGGGCAAGTCTTTCCTGTCTTCTTCTCCACCGTTCGCTCGGCACCTGGGACATGCTGGTACCCAACCAGAGCTCACTTAGTTAAGCTGTTGGGAGAATGAATCCATCCTCACCCCCCCCCCCCCTCGACCCTCACTGTCACATACAGATGTCTGTCTCTGCAGGCCACGAGGGCACCTGGGGTGGGAGCCCGAGCTGCCTGCCTCACATCCCAGTGCCGGGCACAGAGCTGGGGAGGGGGTGGGTGGGAGCAATGGTGACAGGCGGAAGCCTTACAGCACGGGGTGGAAAAGAAGGCCCCGAGGGGACTCTGCTGGGGGCCCTCCAACCAGCAGAGGAGTCACCCTCCGCCTTTTCTGAGGAACAGCAAAGGCCTCCCAGCAGATCCCGAGACAAAGGTCCAGTGCAGGGGCGCTGCCCCCAGCACTCATGTCCACCAGGCTTGGGGCCTGTGCTTGCCAGGACCCGAGGCTCCCTCCCTCCTGTGCCCCTTTCAAGACTTCCCAGTGCACTCCCGGATCTGACCTTCTGTCCCCAGCTGTACAGCCATCACCTTCCTGTGGGCCTGGAAGACCTCTCCGACTGGCTTTCGTTTAGAAGCGACCTGATTAGACACAAGAGCCCATCTCTCTTGCAGACCGGGGGCCTGGAATTTTCAAGAAGCCTGTAACTCACATTTCTCCTGGCTCGCAGACGACAGCATTTGAAGCTGTTAGTCCTGGAGCCGGGGTAATTGTAGCTGGGGGAAAAAATCATAACATTACCCAGAATATTCTTAGTGCAAGGGGCACTCAGAACACATTTAAGAGCTTAAATGGAGGCCATTTGAAAAAAGACAGATGGACAAGAACGGTTCGATTTCAAAAGTCAGGCCTTTCATTTGCCTCCGAGAATGCTTTTCGTTGGAGCTAACAGGTTTCAAACAGTGCTGCTGGCAATGGTCAGGCCATAAGGATCTTATTTAAGCAAACGATCAAACACAGTTAGGATGGAAATGTGCGGAGAGAATCAGAAGACCTTGAAGTTTTATACCGAGAAGGGAAAAAGGAAAGAAAAGTCCTGTGTCCTGACATCCTGGGCTCCTCTTTGGCTGAGGACCCCCAGGCGGTGCCCCAGGAATGCGGGAGCCGGTGGGGCGACCTGCAAGGGCTGCAGGCACTGGGGAAGCCTGGCCCGGGCACGGACGCTGGATATGGAAACACTCCCAGCAGTCCCCAGGCTGCCGGGGACCAGCTGCCACACACAGCCGACTGGAGTCTTCAGGTGGAAAAAAGAAACACAATGATGACATTGAGCAAGCAAGACTCAGCTAAAGGGCTGCCTCTTCCGGGAAGCTTCCTCCCAACCCTGTGCCTGGAGGGGCTACCTGTCCCTCGGTGGCCCCGCGCCTGGGCAGCCTCCAGCCAGGACTGGCCCCTCAGGGTGGAGCCCGATCCATCCCAGCTGCCTCAGCACCCCAGGCCAGCGGCTCCCGCACCCGCATCCCCACCTGGTCCAGCCCTCGCTCGCGAAGCCCAGGCCACCACAGCCCACCTGACATCTCCACGTCCTACCTAACGGTCATCTCAGGCACCTCCCCCAGTCTTCCTCATCTCAGTCCGCGGGGCCCCCGCCTTCAGTACCCCCTCGTTGCTGCTTCCTCCATGCCCGGGCCCACAGCAGTACCACGGGCCTCTCACATCGGACGCTGCTCACCACTCCACTCGGGGCTCTGGTCTGGGTGGGGCCAACATCTATCCCTGACCTACCCTCCAAGCAAAGCTGGCAAAGGGGCACGATTATATAACATTTGTCTGGTCTCTCTGTAAAGTCAGGATCAATGAAACCTTCATAATTCACACCAGGTTCCGTGCCATTCACCTCTTGGCCTGTGTCACTTCTTTTAATCCCTCGTAACTCTTGTGCTACGACCTCCTGCCCTGCCGCGTCCTTGACCTCACCTCTCGCCCCGGCCTTCCTGTCAGGCTTGAGCCCGACCAGCTCAGCTCCAGCCCGGGGACTTTACACCCAGAATGCTCTTCCCCCAGACCCACGTGTGACCGAACCTCCTCATCAAGTGTCATTTCACACATGACCAGTAACAGAAGTACTGTCCCTGACTTTCCATCCTGTCTCTCCTTTTGTATTTTCTTGATTCACTGTTCAGTCTTGATGACCTCTGTGTTTGCTGCCTGGTGTCCTTGTGGAGGGCGGAGGACAGAAGTTCCAAAGAGGGACTTAAAATAGCACCGGCACACACAGTACAAGCTTACTGAGATGTCACCGCGCGCTCCGCTGAAAAGAACGAAGACCCTGATTTCCAGGTTAGATGTGAGAAAACTGAAGACTAGACGTGCAATGTCTCTCGATAGCAAAAATGCTAAAAAAAAATTTAAAAAACACAACACCAGAGATGGTAAGTAACCTGTGACAGGCCTCGCGGCTTTGTACAAGGGGCCGTGCTGGTTTGGAGCCAGCGTCGTGACTCCATGTATTTCTCCCTCCTTCCATTTCTCAGATGCTGCCCCTCCCCCAAAGAATATCAGGCTGAAGCCCTGAGACTCAGCCCCGGTTCTGTGGCCTCCAAGCAGACCTGGCGCAGACCGCACCCCTCCGCCATCTCCAAGGCACCGAGCACAGCGATCTGGCACAGAAATGCTGGACCATGCAGGGACTCTGATGTTTAACAGGAAGGACGCCCAGACACCCTTAAAACCTAGCGCAGGCGTCACCTCCTTCGTGGAGTTTTCCTGGAGTGTCCCCAGCCTCTTCTAGGCTACCCTCCAATTCTGCACGAACCTGGCCCTGGCCGCACGAATCACACCACACAGCGACCAGCTGCTAGGTGCATCTGCTGTGCGCACCCTACACCTTGCCCTCGGCCGGACTTCACGCAGTTCCTGGTCCATAACAGCAGCCACCTCTCATTAGACTGCACGGGCGGGGGCCCCCCACTCACTGCTGGATCTCCAATCTTTCTGGAAGAGCTCCACAAACACCCAGTGGTTGACTGCAGGGCAGGATGGATGGCGGGTGGGAGAGAGGGGGGGAAGTCAGAGAGAGAGGCGGCTGACGGGCTGGGAGACCGTCCAGGTTCAGTGGCCCTCGGGCTGCTGGACAGGTGACAGTGCCTAGTCCGGGCCGGCCTGGCGCGCCTGCCGCGTTCTTGGGAAGGGAGGGTGCTCACCTGTACGAGTCCCCGTCTCTGTTGTAGTCACACAAAAGGTAATCCTTTCCCACCACCTTGTCTCTGGCGATTTTCAGGGGCTGGTCAACGGAAGACAGGAGATCTTCACACAGACTGGGGACCTGGCAGAAAGAGAGGAAAAGGCAGAACCGGGGGGTTAAAACAACACGTCAAAGCCAGGTTGGCTAACGGCACCCGGAGCCACATCGTGGTCAGCACATTTAACATCTGGCCCTTGGCGCTCTGCCAGAATTACGGGCCTGTTCTTTTCTTTTCCACGTGTGTCTGACACCAACTGTGTCCCTCCATAAAGAAGCCTGTTCTTGAGTTACAGCAGAGCGTGATTTCCAACACAGCCTTCCTTCCAAATCTGCGTGCAGCTTCAATTACCTGGCCGCCGGGGTGGTCTGCTACATTTAAGTACGTACGTGCTTGGTATTGGTCTCTGGTGGGCAAAGTACAAGCCCAAGTCCTGAGAAGAAGGTAAACATTTGAAATACATCGGAATCCAAAGAACTCTGAGAATAACCCGTCCGTCCCGGATGAACTCCCACAGGCTCCCATGCGGGGTGGAGTTTCCAGTACTTTCCAGGCCCCCGGCCAAGCATTACCAGGTTGGCTTGTGGAGTCGATCCTACCTGCTGCAAAGGTAGCTACATGCCAGCCTCCCGCAGCACCAAGCTCCAGCTGGCTTACCTCAGGTGGACCCACGTGGAGCCGGGTCACCGAGAAGGAGGGGCCCCAGGGCCCGAACCCCAGGACTGAGGCTGCCAACTGTGACACGTGGCCCCACTGGTAACCAGGCTGCTGGCCTTCTCCTCCTCCCAACTCAAACATCAATTTCCACCAAAATATTCCAGGAAGGGATGGCAGCGCTTTCAGAAATGGATTCCTTCGGGCCTGAGTCACTTCCATGCTGTATTTTCAATGTGCTGACTTATTCCTTTCACGGGCCTGGGTTTATGGAGGCCCCACCATATCGTTTACCAGGCAAGTGGCTGCCAACTGCACCAACGGCCCTTCCAAATGGAAAAGTTAAATCATGTGGCAAAGATCCCCAGCAGAGAGGCTCGGCAGGGGGCGGACGGCCCTGGCAGCTCCCGCGTTCCTCCCGAAGACCCTCAAGCCTGCCACCCCAGGGACCACCCAGCCTCCGGGGGCCTCTCCAGGCACCTCTGCTGAGCCCTGGGGTGCTTCTGAGCAGCCTGTCAGGCCCTGGCGGGCACGGCCGGAAGACGGCGACCCTGTCTCACACGGACTCCAGCCTTAGTGAAATGACTTGTTCCCTCTACGTGGACCAAGGCCAGGCACCAAGGGACGCACGCACCACCAACTCCCGTACACAACCTGCAACGCCTGCCCGGGTCCCCATCCCACAAACACGCACACACAGAACAGGGCCATTTTCTTCCTTTTTAAAAATCTGATTTTATTTTTAAATAATCTCTACACCGGATGCGGGGCTCAAACTCACAACCCCAAGATCAACAGTCTCCTGCTCCACCGACTGAGCCAGCCAGGTGCCCCAAAACGGCGCTGGCAAATCAAAGTTCAGTTTGGTGACAGGACTATTGTGCCCCCCTCCGTTTCCAAGTGTCTGTCACATAACGTGCTAGGCCTCTGTACACAGCGGACTATCCACCTGATAGCTCACACGCGTGCTGGGAAGTAGGCGTGTATTTCCCCATTTTACAGGTTAGGACAGTTGAGGCCCAGGGTTAAGAAGCCGCCCACGGCCCACACCGGCAGCAGGCAGTGGCTGCAGAAATCCCCCCGCCCTGCCCCCAGTAAGCCTGATTTAAGAGACAGAGAAGAGGCAGGGCAGTGAATGACCAAAGCACACACTGTGGTGGCAAATAACCCCCTTCTGCCCCCACCAATGGCCACGGAGCCTGGAACAGAGTGTGGGCTGGCCGAGGCAAGGAGGATTTTAGCGGCTTTCGCCCGAATTTGGAAGTAGTCTTGCCTTCCTGCCGCAGGCCCAGGGAGATGGCCCTGAGCACCTGTGTGCCGCTGGGCGGGGCACGCCCTTTCCCCCAGCATCACCATTTATCCTGTCCAGCTGCTGCCTCAGCTCACCCATTGGGCTCTGACTTCTGCCCTAGAACCTCACTCTAACTGGGTGGCGCCCCGGCACTGCTGGCCCAATTCGTCCTAGACTGTGGCAGAGAATAAAGTAAACAGGCTCCGAGGTGCGGCTTCCTGTTCTCACGACCTTGGGCAAGTCATTTTTACTTCTCCATGAAGACTCAGTGTCCTCATCTATAAATTATAGCGGGGATAATAAAACCAGCTCATCGTGATTTGGGGGATCTCACAAGACAATGCCTTCGGCACCCCATCCGGTGCCCAGCACAGGGGCCTGCGTGCTCACTAGTACCGGACGCTGATGTGCCCGCCCTCCCCGCTCTGTGCCCGCTGTCATCTGCTGTCTGGGACCCTCTGATGGCAGTGCCACAGGTGCCACCTGGCTCCACCACACTGCTTCTTTGCGACCTGGATAAAAACGGACCTTTGAGAATCCAGTTCTTCTCACCCTCGGTTCTGCCTGGAGCCACCCGTTTCTCCCTCCACATGAGGCCTTTGCAGTGACATCCCCCCACCCCACAGGGAAGCTCACAAGATAATGGGATTTGGTATAAATCAAGCTTGACCTCACTGCCATCCGAAAGGTTAATCTGTGGATCAGAAGTATCTCGGTAATTCCTTCCTAGCACTAAGACACTAACTGAAATGATTTCTGAATTTACTTGTTGTCTGTCTCCCTTCCCTAAAATGTAGATTTTTTTTCCAGGGCAGGGACTTCAGTCTTGTTCACTGCTAGATCCCCCAGTGCCATTTGCACGGGAGGGAGGAATTTTATAACATGAAGCCTCCCAAACACCAATCAGCTTTGTTTCTAAGTTAGTAAATTGGTGTGCAGCAAGAATCTTCACCCAAGGAACCTGTCGTCAAGAACTGAACTCTGATGGATGCCAACAACCAATTTTGCTTGCGCTTCCAGCCGGCAATCTCAAATATGAATCGTGACTTCATGGAAAGCCCTAGACAAAGAGAAATGGAGTTTTAAAGTCCCGGGTTTTGGGGTGCCTGGGTGGCTCAGTCAGTTGAGCGTCCGACCTTGGCTCGGGTCATGATCGCACGGTTCGTGGGTTCGAGCCCCGCGTTGGGCTCTGTGCTGACAGCTCGGAGCCTGGAGCCTGCTTCTGATTCTGCGTGTCCCTTTTTCTCTGCCCCTTCCCTGCTCATGATCTGTCTCTATCTCTCAAAAAGTAAATAAAAAACAGAAAAAAAAATTCAAAGTCCCAGGTTTTGATGAATACAGACCCCGAGGTACACAGCAACGGTGGCAAGGCTGAGAACTGAGAGACCAGGTTCAAGTCCAGCCGCAGCTCGGTAGCAATGACGGCACTGCTTTGGTGAAAATCCTTCAGGTAGAGAAAGACTATAAAACCAAACCGACATTCAATTCTTCATAGAGTTACATGCATTCATTCCTTATGGGAGAATGCCTTTTCAGAGGCAGGGTATTAGGATGCCCTCAATTTTATGAAATGATAGGTTTACTTGGTTTTTGTTTTACAAGTTGAGAACTCAATGACCTACTCTTGTTTTTCTGCTTTTCTTTCTCCCTGTCCCCACCCTTGCCTTAAAAAAAAAAAAGTGCCTCTGGCCTGTGAAATCAAACCATGCGGCAGCCACTGGTCTAGAAAATGGGATCCAGCCCTCCCTGCCTGTCAAAGTAGATAGATCAGGGTAACTTTCAAGGTCAGTGTGAAGAACCGGAAGGGACCTCCCTCCTCCCACTTTGTTAAGTCCGTCCTTCAGAGCATGGAGCCAAGACAACAGCGCAGAGGGTGGCTTTGTGGTAGGAGTCGTCATCAAGAGGCACTCTCGGAGCCTGCCTGTCCTACTCTGGTCACAGAGCTTCTCAAGCCCACGAAGACCGGGCAGGGCTGAGCTCCTCTCCACTGGCGAGCCTCAGCCCCTGGCCTACTCAGGGATGGGGCCTGCCCAGGAGTCTTCTCCAGGGGCGATGGCCGTGCAGCACGTACTCTGTCTGCCGGGGGTGGGGGTGAGGGCCCGGCTGCCGCAGGCCTCGGGAGAGCATCTGCACAAGGTTCTGAGCGAGGCAGAGTGCATGATAGTACCTGAGCTCCTAGATCCAGCCACCCCTGTGACTGGGCTTTTTTTTTTTTTTTTTTTTAACATTTATTTATTTTTGAGAAAGAGAAAGAGAGAGACAGAGCATGAGAGGGGGAGGGGCAGCGAGAGAGAGGGAGACACGGAATCAGAAGCAGGCTCCACGCTCTGAGCTGTCAGCACAGAGCCAACGCGGGGCTCGAACCCATGAACCATGAGATCATGACCTGAGCCAAAGTCAGATGCTTAACCGACTGAGCCACCCAGGTGCCCCTGGGCTTTTAAAGTCCATGGCCAGGTACTAACCAACCTCCGAAGATTATGCATCTAAACTGTCACTGCCAAACTATGGCAGCTCCCAGAAAAACCACAGAGAACTCCTGATGGCGCAGGGACGTGCCCTCCCGTGACGCATCTGGGATGTGATACGGTCAGCTGATTCTTCAACCAAGCAAGCACAATTTTCGCCTTTTGGGCAAACTTTCAAGCGGGACCATATTTTTGTATTCCGTTCCCCTCCATCAGTCCTGTTTCTCTGATCAAAGATAAAGCGTCCTGGAAGAATCATTTGGCCGTCGTCACGGGAACTGAGACGTGTGGATGCCACGGCATGCCCACACATGGGTACCGGCACAGCTGCCCAAGGCTGAGTTAGTCGTGACCCGGCGCCACCCACCAACCTGTCCTACCTCCATTCCTTCCAACCCCCAATGCATCCCTGCAGCCTCCCAACACCATCCTGTCCTGTTCACTGCTCCCTCCACGTGCAAGTTTGCACATGCCTCCTCCACGGAAATATCCCCCCTGCAGGGTTGCTGGAGAAAATATAGGAGCAGGCAGTTAATTTTTAATTCCAGATACACAATGAATCCCCAAAACAAGGGGCATACGTTTTCACTTGCTAAGCCTGGCAACCCATCCCTGTTCTTCCCTCAAATCCCATTATTCTTAAAAACCCAGCCCAAACTCCTGGCTTCTTTATCAAGATGCCAAATTCTCTGGCATTCCTGTAGTAACAGTGATGTCAACTGAATCCCAAATGCTTTGGGGATGGCTGTCCTAATAGTGCCATCGGCTGTCACTTTACTCCTTCCTTGCTACTTAACATTCTCTGAATGCTGTGAGCCTACCGAGGCAGTTCCCGAGGCCATGCCCCCCCCGAGACGCGCGTGGTGTGGCCGGTGCTCCTGCACGTGCGCGGACTTCTGGGAAGTGGGTATTAATCACGAGCGGAGTTATACCAAAACCCAGAACACGGGCAGTTTCTCTCTGTAGTCAGTCACCGACGCTCTCCCTACATTCAACCCCAAGGCTACCCCCTCTGCTCAGTCCTGTCAAGTGCTTAGAAGACTGGAAGAAATCACATTAAGTCTCAAGGATCAGGAGTTTGAAGAGCAATTTAAATGAAAGGACAGGTCCAAACAAAGCCAACGGTTCACCCTGGGGTGTGTGTGTCATTGCCTCTGCTGCCACTGAAGGCGAGAACCCTTGTCTGGTGCCCGCATCCAGGGGCCAGATGGCTTCTGTCCGAAGTGCCCATCCGAACTGCTCAGCGGCCTTTGTAAGCAATGTTCAGAAAACACCAAAGGTGTCGGGTCAATCTTGGCTGCTGAGGGGATTTCAACTTAATTCCCAAGGACTTGGAACAGTAAGCAAGGACAGCATCCTGGCCACCATTCTGGTGGTGAGGTTTGAGGCTCCTCCACAGCCACAAACGCCTTTGAGGCCACACCCCAGGGACCACGCTGCTCTTCACACCTGAGGAGGTGACACCATCGCCTGGCTCACTGGTGGGGGGGGGGCGGGGCGGGGTGGTGGTGGAATGTGGGGGGCGAGGGGGCCGGAGGAGGCGGGGGAAGAGGAATAAAGCAATGAAGCGGGCTGGGGCAGAGAGAGAAAAAACCCCAGGGGGCAGAGCGAGGACGCCCTGAGCCACAGCTGCAGGTGACCCTTTAATAATGAGGATCAGGACGAGCAGGCTGTCCCAGCCAACCCCTGACTGGGCAACAAACCCTTCGCACCACCTCCTCCAGTCCTCAGACACCCCAGATGTGGGCCATGTGGAGAAAGAACTTGCTCAGAGTCACAGCACCAGTGGCCAGCGGCCTAGGAAAGGACCGTGACATACAGAACGGCTGGGCTGGGAAAAAAAGGACATCCACTCTTGCTGTCACCCCAAACCAAATGCTTTTCTACTATCTAACCCAGCAGCGATCACATAAAAAGAGATACAAATCAGAAGTTTCCGGCCACAAGTGAGGTTCGCGTCCGTGCCACCATGTGGTTCTGCTTTGCCTCTTCCCCTTCTCCATTAGTTATTAAGGTTGAAAACAATTGTTCAACCAGAAAGAGAAACTTGAGATGAACCCTTAAAAAAAGCACCAAAGCCAGACCCGTTCCACTCCACGATGATCTAACCCACGGCACCCCCGTCTTTAAGAAGTGCACCTTGTCCCTCGGTTTTTAAAAACATGGCCCAGCGAACACATTCCATTTTTTGATCTGCCCGCTGGCCGAGAGCCCGCCACCAGAGAGATAAGAATGGAAAGCAGACCCTGTCCCCTGGGCCGCACACTCGGCTGAGTGAGGCTGGTGGAGTCGGGGCCACCCCGCTCCCTTCCCCGCCGGCTGGGTCGCCCGCTCCCGGCGGGGTGTCAGGACGCTGGACCTCCGCCCGGCCGGCAGAGGTCTGTCTCTGCCTCCAGTTTGCTCCTTTTATATTTGCTACAACCTTCCCCCTTCTCCCCTTATAACAAATACGAATACAAATGAAATACAAAACTAAAGAGAGTGCTCTTAGCGATGCACACGCTGCTGGTGGAAACGACCTGCAGTGTGGCTTTCTGGAAAACACTGACCTTGCGATCAAACACAAGTTCAAATCCTCGGTCTGCCACTTTCTGGCTGAGCGTCCCCTTCCCTAACCTCAGAACTGGGACTGTGATACCCGCCTGGATGAGAGATTCATTCCACTGGATGCTGCGGCGTGCCCACACCAGGCATCCGCTGGGTGCCAGGGACATGGTGGCGGACAAGACGGACCCATGCGGCCTGCTCCCCCAGAGCTTTGCTCCAGCCGCTGGGACTAGACAAGGCACCGGGAGCCATCCTGAGTGGTGAGGGTGGGCCTGTGGGGACTCAGTGGTCCGGAAGCTGGTACAGAGATGACACACGAATGAAGGAAAGTGGGGGCAGGGGGAGGACTGTGATGGGAGCAGGAGCCAGCACACAGACACAGGTGCTGCGGCAGGGAACCCCAAGGCGAGTGTAAGGAAGACGGGGGCATCTGTAGCCACACAGCCACCCCTCCCAGGACAGGAAGCCAGCACTGGGAAGGGCTGTGCAGTGGGGCTCCCTGCCCACACGAAGCCCTCCAGCCAAGCCTGGATCTCAGCAGGGATCCTAACTAAGCCCACCACCAAGCACAGAGCCTGGCGAAGAATGGGCGCTTTGCACCTGCTGAACCGAAGGCGACTTGTCCCCTGACTCCCAACCACACCGACACGGGGGCGCCGTCCCTCCCTCCCATTTCAGACCCAGCCCTCTTCTAAGTCAGCCATCACCGGACTCTAAGAATGTTATTTCTCAAATGAAAGTACAGACTAGTCTTCATCAAAAGCCTGTACATTATTTAGTAAGATGCACGACTGAGGAAGAATATCATTAAGTGTACATGTCAAGTGTAAGAAACAATTTCCCAGTTTTGGAAACATTACATGATGAGCCGTGCGCGCTCAGATTCGAGAGGCTGGTTCCTGGAATGCCCCCAGCAGACTCGGGACTTGCTCACAACAGGCACACAACTGTTGGCTCGGGGGGCCGTCCTCGGGGTCTGAATGGGGCTGTCCGATCAGGGCTAACCCTAGGATATGGTTTTTGATCAACAGACGTTTTATTCTACTTAGAAACAAATTTTTCACATGCCATTAATGACAACGTTCCCAAGAAAAAAGTTCCTCCCCGCTTTCTTTTCTTCGGCAGGTGCCCCAAACCATCCCAGAGAGAAAGAATAGAGGTGAACTTCCCGGGCTGGGTTTCAGCCATTCATATTCAGGACTCCAAAGCTTTGCCTTCTCGAAGCTCACGGCCTGGAATAAGAGGCCAGAGCAGTTTTCTAAAGGAAGGGGTCACGACAGGAAGGAACAAAGCAAGGGCAAATTGAAAGGAAAAATTAAAATCACTATCTGTGAGTCAACCACAGCGGGCACACAAGGCTCCCGTTGTCCACGTGTAACCTTACGCTTCCCCGAAGGGGGTGAACCGGGCACTCGGAGCCTAATTAAATTAACCATCCCCTGGCCAGGGCTACAAGTCCACATCTGGTGGAGGGAAGTCTGGAGAATTCAGGGTCATTCTAACCTGCCTGCTCCTTTTAATTAAGGCCTTGTTCCTGAGGGACGGAGCAAAATGCACAAACACCTTCAAGAAGCCAGAGACAGAAAAGTCCCCAGATAGAAGACACTGTGGCCTCGGGGCCAAGAAGAGCCCACTGCCAGCGCAGGCAATTACCCCGGGGAGGAGCCCACTGCCCCGACGCCCTATACAGTCAACCCGGCCGAGGCCGCTCTCCCCGGGGAGCCCACGGACCCCCACCTGTTCCCTGCAGCCCGAACGAACACTTCAGAGGGGCAGCGACTCCCCGGTCTAGGCTCCTCCAGGCCACAAGGCCCTGCCTGTGCGCCTCACACATTCGGATGGGCTCTCTCTCCGCAGGACAAGGGTGGGGCCTAATGCCGTCGAGGCTTCTGGTGCTGGTGACACGGTGCCCAAGTGCACAGGGGCAGGGTCCCTCGGGTAGAGTTCACGCCTTCTGAAGGCTCCAGAATGTTCTCCCACTGGAAAGGGGGCCCGCGGGCTGGCTGGCGGCGAGGGTGAGCGTGCCTGAGAGCACCAGGGTGACCATGACCTCAAGCCCCTCAAGGCAGACGGGGGCTCCAGCTCTCAGCCCCAGGGGCGTGACCAGCACCCCACGGTGACATGCGGAGGCAACAGTGGACGGAGAGCCATGACCCTCTTGCTGGATGTCCCATGGTCCTGCCTCCTCAGCCTTTGTTGTTAAGGGATACTGCCTTGGCATTCTTAGAAACCACTTCCAATCTTTCATGGGAAAAGACCAGGTAAAAACTTACATGAAAACAACTCGTTGGTAATCTTTACACTAAGATCCTGTAATTTCATGGGAAGGACAGGGGATCTCCACCCTCTCTTTCAGTTTTTGTAATTTTTAAAAAATGTTTATTTTTTTATATTTATTTTTGATAGAGAGAGAGAGAGAGAGACAGAGCATGAGAGGGGGAGAGGCAGAGAGAGAAGGAGACACAGAACGGGAAGCAGGCTCCAGGCTCTGAGCTAGCTGTCAGTACAGAGCCTGACGCGGGGCTCGAACCCACGAATGTGAGCTCTGACCTGAGCTGAAGTCGGAGGCTTAACAGACTGAGCCACCCAGGCGCCCCAAAAATGTTTATTTTTGAGAGAGACAGAGATAGAGTATGAGCAGTGAAGGGGCAGAGAGACACAGAATCTGAAGCAGGTTCTAGGCTCTGAGCTGTCAGCACAGGGCCTGATGTGGGGCTCGAACCTGCAAATGGTGAGATCATGACATGACCGAAGTGGGATGCTTAACTGACTGAGCCACCCACTCAGGTGGCCTCTGTATTTCAGTTTCTAAAAGCTACTACCTGGGGACACCTGGGTGGCTCGGTTGGTTGGGTGTCCAACTCTTGATTTCAGCTTAGGTCATGACTCCAGGGTTGGGAGTTCAAGCCCTGCATCGGGCTCCAGGCTGAGCATGGAGCCTGTTTAAGATTCTCCCTCCCTCCCTCCTTCTTTCTCTCCCTCCCTCCCTCTCCCCACCCCCCAACCCCGAGTCTGCTGCCTGGCGAGCAGTCGTGGGACCGAATGAGTCCAGATGGAAGGCTCACTACCTAGATGGTGGCAGAAAGGATCACTGGCCAAAGTGGGGTTTGCGTGATTAGGTCCACGTGACCCTCCCTCCTCACCACGGCCTGGGGGTAAAGCAGCGCCATCTCAGGGCAGAAGGTGAATGTAGAACCCGCTCCCTTGCTCATCACCGTGCCCATGAGTCTGGGCCCGGCCTCGGGCTTTATAGGACACATGCGCGAAACCTGCATGGGTAAAAGCCCCCCTTAAAGCTAGGACAGGCTACCGTGGAGATCCACACCTCCACACGCTGCGATCGGTACGGAGAGGTGGGACAGAGGGCATGTGCCGTCCGAGCCGATCCGGGAGGGCTCAGCGTGTGGGGAGTGGTGGACAAACTGCTGGACATGCATCCACGTGTCCTGGCACAGGGGCAGGATTTCCAGAGTGGGCGCGGGGAGGTCCCCGCCACCCCCTGCTGAGGTCCCACAGGGCGCAGGCCCCAGTACACGCCTCCCTCCAGGGATCCTTACAGCCCAAGGGGTGGGGGCGGAGCAGCAGCAGAGGCTCAGAGCCACGCGGCCACTGAGTCATATGCCAGAGTTCCGGCTCTTTCCACCACACATTCTCCCCAAACTCTCAAGACCACAAACTTCCAAACAACCCTAACAGCCTCCCAAAATTCCAGCGATGCGGCTGGTTCCTTTCAAGTGGAAATGTTCGTGCCGTCTGTGTGTGTCTGAGCGGGGCTGGAGGCCAGCGCTGTTGTGCCACGTTATGTGAGGCATGCCAAGAACAAGTCGGCATCTCCCCCCCCCTCCCCCGCCCGGCTATTAGCACAAAAACCATCATGGCTGGTTGGCCATAATGTTTCCCACTGGATTCCTTCCACTGGATGGATGCTTCATCAGGTTTTGTTTTAATTTCTCTGAGTCACCCAGAGAAAATGACCAGGCACCAAGAAAAATCTGTGATTCTTCCTACTGGGGAAGGGGGCTCCACTCAGGATGGACCGCTGTATTGGCTGGGTCTTGCCAGGATCAAGAGCTCTTCTGTGTCTTCACTTTGGCCCAGTAAGAGAGAAAACTCAAATTTGTAACTCCAGATAAAACCATCAAGTGCAGGAGGGGTTAAATACGTGTCCCCACCCTTAAGGAGCTCAAAGTACAGGACAGATTAGGACACAAATGAAGTCCCGATGTGCTACGTGCTATGGGCAGGGAGTTGGGGATGCCATGGACACGAACAGGAGGGCTGCCCAGAGCTCCCGGGAAGCGGGGAGAATGAGCAGGGAGCGTCCAGGCAAGGCGTGCTAGGAGCTAGCACGGAGCGGAGTTACAACAAGTGAAAGCAAGTGTGGCACAGCAGAGCTGCGGGGCTGGGGGAAAGAAGGGGCGCCCGCCTGGACAGGGGTGGCATGGAATCTGCATGGCCGCACCACCCAGTGAATATGCTAGAAACCACGGAAACGCACAGCTCGAAAGAATGAGTCTTAAAGTATGTGAATTATATCTCCATAAAGCTGTTAAAAAAAAAAGAAAGAAAGAAATCAAGAGAGAATGTCCCAGGGCTGGAGAGAGCCCCGCTCAGTTCAATGCAAATGCAAAAGTATCAATTTGGGTTTTCAGCAGAGAATACATTATGTGATCTAAGCATCTGGGCATCGGGGCCAGAGGCAATGTTGCCTTTCCCTTCACTCCCAGTAGCTACTGGGCCACCAACCCTGACAACCTAGAACCTTCCCACATCAAAACAAATTAATAAATAAACAGGGCACACAGAAAAGGGCGCATCATCAGCCTGGAAGCTGGAGCTGGGTCAGGAATGAAATGGACGTAGACCACTGGATGGTCCTCAGTTTCCTTAACTCTAAAATGGACCAACTGAATCAGATGGGTCTTTTGATTTTCCCAGGCAGAGAAGAGGTGCCTGGTGGAGTGCTGGCAGAGAGGGGTTCAGGGTGACGAGGGTAAGAGGGCCTGCCCGCCACTGTTCTGTTCAAGTTTTGTGTTAAGATTTCACTTGAAAGAGTTCCAGTCATTAAAGAATAAAGAAATATCTGAAAACTACTAGTCTAGAACACCAGCAAGGTTCATTTTAGCCTTAAGATCCTGCAAAGTCTCACAGATCAAGGCAGTCTAGGGGCACCTGGTGGCTCAGTTGCTTGGGGGTCCAACTTCAGCTCAGGTCATGATCTCACCGTTTGTGAGTTCGAGCCCCGTGTCGTGCTCTGTGCTGACAGCTCAGAGCCTGGAGCCTGCTTCAGACTTTGTGTCTCCCTCTCTCCCTGCCCCTCCCCAGGCCACACTCTCTCTCTGTCTCCTTCAAAAATAAACAAACATGAAAAAAAAAAAAAAAACCAATCTATATACTCATCTCCATGACCATCCAGGAAATGGCCTTTGGAGCTAATCAGAAGCTTGTGATCTTTTTCCTAAAACTGAGCACATCATCTACTGAGTGAGGCACTGTGTGCGTTCCAAGGGTTCCTAAGAGCCAGGTGCACGGCCTCAGGACCCAGACAACACGAGGGACAAGGACAGGTGCCCGCACGGGCTTTGCCCTGAATTCCATGTTCGAATTCAAAGTCCCACAGAGATTTCTCTATTTGCGCACAGAACCTACAATACGCCCCTCTTCTCTCTTCCAGGAGTAGTCTCCACCCCAAAGCCCCCCACCCCAATTCCACACACCAAAGGGAAGCAATGTTTCCCTCCTGCCCATGACAGGGTCTCTGTCAGCTTGTGTTCCCATCAGTCACAGATACCTGGTCACCGGCAGTGAGCACGCCATCCGCTCTTAAGGGGACTGCTGATGGGCCTGCGTCAGAAACCCCAGGCCCCCAAGGACGTGCTCCACGTCCCGGCCCACATGTTAGGCCCATTTCGAACGTCAGGGAGACAGGCCGGGCACGCCACGCTGCTCTCGAGTGCTTTCGATCTGTTCACCGACCAGATGCGTTCTCTGGGGGTGAGCCAGACACTCCTCACCCAGGCCCAGTGCCTGCCAGGCGGCACAGGCCTCCCTTCTGACTCTCCGGGTCCTGAGGAAGCGGGATCTCTTTCCAACTCCCTCTTCTGTCCCATGGCTGTCATCGACCAGAAAGAAGGTAGGCCCTAACCTGGAGAGACTCTTCAGACCTCCTCAGTGGAGGCCCCGAACATCATCTACATCACCGCTCCCTGGGGTCCCTGGGCAACAGGATGCCAGGCAGTTCCTACAAGGCAGAAGCCAGAGGACCCCCCCCCCCAGCCACTGGGGAACTGTATCGGGGGGGCAAGGCGGGGGTCTTTGTGTGTCTCCGACGAATCAATCACGCCTCCCAGCTCCCGCTTATCTTCACGGGGCGCCTGAGTGTCTCAGTCGGTTAAGTGGCCGCTCTTCAGCTCAGGTCATGATCTCACGGTTTGTGGGTTCGAGCCCCATGTTGGGCTCTGTGCTGACAGCCCAGAGCCTCGAGCCTGCTTCAGACTCTCTGTCTCCCTCTCTCTGCCCCTCCCCTGCTCATGCTCTGTTTCTCTCTGTCTCAATAATAAATAAACATAAAAAAAAAATAAAAAAAAAAAAAGAACCACGTCTTCTTCCGCTCGAGAGAGTACAGCCTCCTGCCTCTGGTGATTCTCACCTGATCAGACTCCTGAACTACTTCCCTGAGCTGGCAGGGCTGCTGCCCACTAGCTGACACCATGGGAGGGGACGACCAAGCTCTTTCGTTCGTTTTGCCCAGAATGAAACCCAAATGATACCCTAGTCCCTCGTGCCTCCAGGAGGGCGAGGGCACGGGTCGCAAGGGCCCGCACTGCGGCAACGCGCGCAAGGCAAGTCTAAGAGAAAGGCCCCGGGAGCACCTGCACCAATGACCCATCCGTGGGAGACGTGAATCTCCTGTGCACAGCAGGGCAGAAACCAACGAGGAAAAGCCTTCCCCCCAACACGAGTGGGCGCTCGCAAGGAGACGTGCTGAGCGGCAAACATTCTGGAAAGATGGAGTTTTAAACACAAACAAAGAAGGGCAGAGATTCGAGGCAGAGGAGCTGTGCACAGGGCTGGGAGGCCCTTTAATTGGGGGAAGGTTTGCAAAGCCTGTGGAGCATCCGCAGACTGTCCCCAGGTCTCCGGAATGGAAAGAATGTGGAAACCGACCAGGTGACCAAGAAGTTTGCATTCGGCTTGACGCTCTCACCTAGGGTGAAGCCCGCGGTCCCGCCTCCTGCCACCTTTCCAGCAGTCTTGGGGATCGGTCCCTTGGTGCAACAAAGAGGGCAGCCATGCCCAGAGACAAGACAGGCCGGACCCACTCCTTCCTAAGGGCACGTCCCACAGTGCATGGGAAAGCTCTTCTGTCAAGGTGTTTTATTTATATTTTTAAAGTTTATTTAGGTACTTTCAGAGAAACAGAGAGTGTGAGTGGGGGAGGGTCAGAGAGATGGTCAGAGAGGATCCCCAGCACAGAGCCCGACACGGGGCTTGAATTCATGAACCGTGACATCATGACCTGAGCCAAAACCAAGAGTCAGAGGTTTGGCCGACTGAGCCACTGAGGCGCCCGTCAAGGTGTTTCAGGGCAGAAACAGAATTCCAGGGAAAAGTAAAGAGCCCCTCAGACCTGGGGGCTGCATTTCTCGTTTGCATGTACCGTATGGCACTTTCATAAGCGTTTCTAATGGACTTAAATATCCTACACGGGGACAGACGATCTGTAATAAGACAGAAAAACGATATCCCCCCAGCTCCATCCAGGGGGAACGCTTGCCTGTTCAGCTCCCACGGGGCGACGGGGAGGCAGTGGTTTTCCCCACGTGGCCAACCCCCACGTCGCTGTCTTCTGTCTGGGACGTCAGGATGTCCAACACAGCAGCGGGGGGCAGTCTTCTCACACAGGTGCCCTCGTTCTCCTTTGGAGGATACCCTGTGCCCCTAGCGGGTAAGTTACCGACAAGTTACCAAATCTGAGTGAGAAAGGTAACCAGGATCAGAACACAGGCAGAGCCTCTGCACCCCTCCCTCCACCACAAGCCAAGAGCTCAGGAGAAACAGAGAGCCGGGAGCCTACTGTAGGTGCCAGAGCACCCGAAAGACCAGATGGTCAAGCTCGAGGTCCCTGTGAGATCACCCATGACAGAGGCAAGTGGCACCACAGTTCCAGGAAGCACCGGTGCCAACGGAGCCAGCAAGGTGGCTGCTGCCCAGGAAGGGACTGCTGGGGGCTCTTCCAGAAGCAGGCAGGCGTGAGGGGCAACATTCCCTTCCGTTACGAGGCTAGAAAGGCTGAGTGGCAGCTAACAGCTGGTCCTCAGCGGGACCGGAACGCGCACCCATCACCTGCTTTTTGGCAAAGGACTCATGAGGCCTGACCAGCGCCTGAAGCTCCCCAGGCATCAACTCACAGGTCCTGATCTTTGTCCAGCGAGCTCCCTTCCAGGCACCCTGTCTCAGGCTTTACCTACTCTAAGCAGCTTTCCCTGAAGCCCGGCCACCCACCAGGGGCGAGCTCAGCTCGATGCCCCTCCACGCTGCCTCCACAGAGCTCTGGCTTCTTCTCCATCGGGACCCTTGTATCACATCTATCTGGATATCCGGCTCCCCCACGTCCATGGCCTCTCTGGACACAAGTATTACCTTACTTACCACTCTGACCCCCGTGATTCCGCGCAGGCTCTAGCAATTAGGAGAGGCATGGGCACACCTTCACTGGGGGAGTCCTTATGTGCCACACACTGGGGACACAAAGCTGAACAAAGCAGACACAGTCTCTGCCCTCCAAGAGTGTAGTGGGCAGTGGGAGTCACCGAGAATCCTGGGGAGTGCCATGGCTGGGTGACCACGAGACAGGGTAGGGGGGTGAGGCCAAGGCAGAGGTCTGAAGGATTAGCAGAGCTGGTGCAGAGATGTGTCCCCAGGAAACGGACAGCACGCACAAAGATCCAACAAGACAGGGCACAGGGCCTTTGGGAATAGTCACCTAGCAGGTGACTATGGTTGGAGTGGAGGGGCCTCGGGTCAGGGAAGGGGGAGGAGGGGTTGACAGGGTCAGATCAAGAGTTGTTAAACCCAGACCGGTCTCTGGCCTTAATCCTGATGGCAGCAAGGAGTCAGGCAGGGCTGTGGAGGGTCATGATGAGAACTGCATTTTAGAAAGGTTACTCTGGCTGTTGAGGTGGGGTGGCTGTGGGACTACAGACAGGGAGGTCCAGAGGCTGTTGGAATAATCTAGTAATCGAGAGGGAGGTAGTAGTAATAAATGTCCACTGAAGGGTTCTAAATGAGGAACAAGGTGCCTGTGGCCGACCGGTTGCATGGGGGTGGGTGGTGGTACTTAGAAGTCACCGCCCTGGGCACAGGGAGCCATGCCTCCACCGGCCTCCAACAGCCCGAGCTGCACCCAAGGCTCCCTGGGCCGGACTCCCAGACGTAGTTCTTCCTTCAGCCACAAACCCTGCTTCATGCCTCCCCTGCCAAGACCTTAGACGTAAAGGACGAGGGGTGATGGCATTAAAGCCCCGCTGCCACTGTGGGAAGATGTGGCACGCCCTCCTTCCCTCCCCAGCAGGAAAACAGCACCACCTCCCAGACTCTGACAGAGCAGCACCGCCCCCCCCCCCCCCCCCCCCCCCCCCCCCCCCCCCCCCCCCCCCCCCCCCCGCCAAACCAGACGACACAGGGCAGGCTGACGAGGGACACACCCCTCCTGAGGAGGACAGCTCAACTGCAACGGGAGGGCCGCCCCAGCTCCTGCATTCCTTTGCACACACTACCGGTTGTCACAAAAGCCCGCAAGGAAAGTGCACTGTCTTCTATTTGTCACAGCAGTTGGTGTGACCCACGGAGCACTCATCATGGGCACCCAACGTGGCCCTGAGCTCTCCCTTTAGGACTCCTACCCGTCCTCCGAGAACAAGGTGAATTCGTCACTCCCTGTGCCGCACACATGGGGAAGTGGAGGCATCGAGAGCCGACGCAGCTTATTCAAGGTCCCCGAGGTCTTCAGGGTGCACCAGGCCCAGCTAAGTCGTGAAGCTGGTCATCTTAAAAGATGCGCAGTGGTTTCCCCATGTTCTGCCACCTGCTGGGGCCATCAGCACCCACTCCGTGGGGCCAAGGCCTCCCTGCCCCCTTTCCCTTCCCTCTGTGAGCATGTATGTATGGAGGGTCTGGGGACGGCTGTGTTTACTGGATCATCAACCACTCTTTATTTAGCATCAACAATGAAACTGGGCCCTGTGTAGACCCTGGGGACATGGACGAGCAGCGTTACATTCCACAGGTGCTTCGGGACCAGAGGGCCCTTCAGCACCAACGATGCAGAATCGTGAGGCACCGAACCTGCTTTCGGCGAGGGCCTGGTGAGCGACGCGCCTTGGGAGACGTGGCTCCCGGGCAGGCGGCGTCTGGAGGCGTCTGGAGGTGGGGAGGTCGGTGAGACAGGGTGTGGGAATGCTGGGGAGGTAGCAGCAAGCAACTTCCCAGGGCCTGACGCACAGCCCTCACTCCTGATGTACGTTCAGCATGGTCAGAACGAGGGGAAATCCACTTGGGTGAAGAAGAGTCATTTCCAGCCTGGGGCAAATCTCCTAAAGGGTTTTGTTCCGAACCCCGAGTGTTATTTTAGCATCCAGTCAGTAGTAATTAAGTGTGCCCACACATTCCAGGAAGAGGGGAGAGGGGGATTAACGATAATTAAATCTCCTCTGGATTTGGCCCCGAGTCCCTCCTCGAGCGGCCTGCTCTCAGACCACTTACTCCAAAGCCTGCATCCGACGCAGCTCCTACCAGCACCATCTGTGACATCAATTCTGGTCTGGGCGTGCAGGTTTCAATTACACACAAGGTAACGGGCCCCCCAGGACCGGAGGGTCTGGAGTTTTACAAGCACGTTCCTCCCTCTTCTCCTGCACACCACACATCCAGAATTTGGTCCATAATCGTTTGCAGAGGGGAGGGCACGGCGACAGCCCCTCCACGAGGCCTCTCGAAGGCAGGTTCTGGGCACGCTGTGATTGACAAGGTCTCTAATGAACCTTAATTGTGAGTGCCACAGGCCTGCGAAGAAGGCAGCAACAGATGTGGCGATGTGGCAACCGCAAACCGCCTGATGAATGAGAAGTGTCCTGCCTGACTGGGGCCAATGACCCCAAAACGGAGCACGGGCTCGTTCCTCACCCCTGCACCCTTTCTAGAGCGTGACTCCTTACTGCAAGCAACGGGAGCCACTGGGTGGACTGGAGGGCACCTGCCTCCGCGCTCCTAGGAAAGAGACCGCCCAGACCTGGGGTCATGGGACCCCGGCCACCACTTTGTCTCTAACAAGGCTGGAACCGGCTGCCCGTGCAAGATGGGAAGAGAAAAGCTACACTCTACGCGAGACTAACTTCTTGCCGGCGCTCATTACTGCGACGGTGTCTGCATTCAGAGTCCGCCGTCGGCTGGGGACCTGCAGGGACCAGGAGAAAACGATCCCTGGAGAAGCAGTGGGCACAGACGGTGCGGCGATAGAAACATGGGCATCTGAGTCCGAAGGACCTGAGGTTGATCCCGACCCTGCTACTTACCAACTTCTTTAAGCCTCTGTTTCCTCCTCTATAAAATGGGGATACGACTAAATAAACTAAATACGTGGAGGGTCAAGAAAGGTACTTGGCATCTGACAGTTACCAGCTAAAAACCAGCTGACAAGCAGGGTTCTAGTTCATATGCACAACGGCCACATCGAACGTGTGCAAGAGCCCCCTACTCACTCTGAGCCAGGTGCTGTGCTCACCCCCCCCTCCCATACCGCCTCTAGTGTTCAAGGTCCGTGTCATCACGCCCAGCCCTTGGGTGAAGAGACCGTGGCCCACGAGTCACCCAGCTCAGACACGGTGGAGACAATGGCTCAGCTCGGCTGGGCCTTTCACTTTCCACACACTTGACCGTACTGGGTCTGGGGCTCCAAGTGGGCACATCAGGCACCGATTGTCAGACTCAAAGGTGCCCTAAAACTTCCCCACCTAGAACTTTCCAAGAGTTTGATCTTCAAGCATACCAAAACAGGTTTCTGTAGGCTGACAAAGGGTGTATGCAGAGTGGGGAGGGGGGGCATTAAATAATCAGTCTGTGTCCCAGGAAACATGCGGAGTGAAGGGGCACTGCTGCCAGCCCACCCCCCGCACCCACACCGTGGCTGGTGGCACCTCACGGGCATCTTCTGCATCAGGGCGTGAACGGGGAGTGGCAGGTAAGGTGCTCAGGTAGCCTCCCCACCATGAGCAACAGGCTCAGGAGAGGCCGAAGGGGAAAGGCCATGCAACAGAGGCCCACTGCCGGGTGACTGAAGGACCCACAGACGTGGACTTGGGAGCTGGTCCTCAAGCTGGGGAAAGGGTGCCTGGGCGTCACAATGGCAGTGTGGTGTGGGGTGGGGGGGGAGGTTAGGGATGCAGATTCAGGCTGGGACAAGAGATCAGCAGCCCTGGAAAGATGGAAGGGGAAACTGGACAACAGAGAGGGATCCTCAGGGCCCTAAGGTCGCCAAGTGTCCTGGCCCGGGTGATATCCAGGTGGCTGGGTGGCACCTCTGGATGGCTGAAGAGAAGGCGATGAAGTCAAACGCCCTGTGAGGCTGCCCGACCTGCTCCTTGGACATGGAGGTCGTGCCCGCCGGCTGTCAGCCCACCTGGCCGTTTGGGCTGGCCCCCCAGCAGGGCTTCCGAGCTCCGAGTGCTAGGAATTCAGGGAACTGAAGCGGGGAGAAGAGTGGAGCCTCACACAGGCTGGGACCCCTCTGCCAGGACAGGACGGGAATGCAGGACACATCATCACCCCATTCTGCGGAATGACGGATGTCCTTACTGGCCACGAAGCCAGTCCACCCCTGGGGGACTCTGACCGCCTCTGCGGGCTCTGGGGTTGAGGGCAATGGTGTCCCCCTGCTTTCCACTCAGGAATCCCCACCGTCAGAGTTCACAGGAGGCGGGGGATGGTTCTCAGGGCCATCTACAACACCTCCTCGGAGGGCCTTCTCCCCAAGTCCCTGCAACCGTGCGCTGGGTCCTATAAAACCCCAAAGTCAAGACTGGGACTGTCCACCTGTGAAAACGCAGGAAGGCTGCATGGGGTGTCGGGGCATGGCCTCTGGACCAGCAGAACCCACAGGTCAGCAAGCAAGTCCTGGAAAGCCAGCGAAGGTAATAAAGGCATCAGTTAGCGTTTATCAAGCACCTGTCGGTCACGCACGTAGGCGCTTTACACTCCCCCAAATCCTCACAACGGGTCCAGGAACGCAGGCTTCTTCAATCTTCTGTGCTGGGGGAGACTCGGGGAGTGAAGTGACGTGCCTGCGGGCGCAAAGCTTGAAGGTGACCGAATGGGATTCAGGGCCCATCAGCCCCGCCCCGGCCACAGAAGTGAGCTGGGGAGGCAGCGGAGCCCCACCGCGGGGGAATGTGCCGGAGGCCCTGCCTGCTCGGCGCTCTGCACACGGTCACCATATTGGGCAGGCTGTACAGTCGCAGACCTGAGAGAAATCAGTGCCTTTCCTGCCAGCAAAAGGGGATCCTGCCAGTAGGGACACTGATACAAGGTGGCCGCAGTGACGCTCTTTCTGTTCTAGGCAACAGAACTCAGGTTCTGAGACTGTGACCGTCCGGCCCTCACATCACAGAGAAGAGCAGGAGACCCCAAGAGACCTGCCCATCACAGCCAAGCTAGTGGCAGATCCAACATCACAACCCAGGATCCTCGACTTCCAGGAAGATTTGCTTCATATATGCCATGTTTTATCCCTTCCTGGTTCCCCTACCGAAGGAGCTAGGGGTTCCCTGAAGCAGTTGTCTGGTGAAGGAACCATGAAGAAAGTTATGTTCTTTCTAACCATTTTCGCCAAACAGTTACAAAAATTTTAAGCTTGGTTAACATCACACTTAACGCTGTGGTCAAAAAGGGTCTAGAATCCAGATCATCTGATAGGCAGGTTACAAACTTTTCCAAGAAAGCAATGTTTTCCAAAGTAGATTCCATGAAAGTGAGGTACAGAAACACTAGGTTAAAAGAAATGTTTTCTTTTGATTTTTAACTACAGGACTTCTCAGAACCTTTAACTGGACAACGTGGATGGTGAAGCTCCTAGAGGGCAGAGTGGGCCATGTTTCCCCCATAGCTCACTGTCTTTTGTTTCTCAAGAGGCTCAACCAAGGTGAGCTGACCGATTTCATGACAATCAGGAGAAAAATGTGGGTTGTGTCCAAGAGGAAATACAATCCACCCACTGAGCAGAAACCCAGGTCATCAGTGAAGGAGACTTTTCCAATCTATCCTGTTTCATTTTGCATTCCTCTGAGGACAAAAGGGATGTGGATGAGACGTCTACACTGTTCTGTCTCTGAATCACCTGTCTGTGTGCCTGGCCCTCTGTCCCAACAAAGGGTTCCCACCTTCCTTACAGGTAGAGGCCACAGCGCACGGCAGCTGGGCACCCGAGAGCCAGACTGCTGGTTCAAAGCTTGGCTCCAGCACTGCTACCTGGCGACCTTGGGCGAGCTGCCCCGCGCCCGCTGCCGCTTCTGGCTGGGGAGGAACACCGGCGACAGCCTGAGGCGGCGTCTTCTGAAGATTTAAGGAGGTACTTTCTTCGTCATAAGCGGCCAACGGTTGTCAGTGTGTTCTCTGCCCTTTCATTTTATTTTGTTTCCACTTTTAGGTTAAAACTGAATATGGTGAAAGTCGTCATTCGGGCATTAGTTTCTATGCCGGTAAAGGCCTCTCCCATCTCAATACCAAATACCATCGCTGCTTCCTCTCTGGTTCTGAATATACATATATTCTCTCTTTTTTTAAAGTTCATTTAATTTTGAGAGAGACTGCGAGTTGGGGAGGGGCAGAGAGAGAGAGGGAGAAGCCCGACGTGAGGCTCGAACCCACGAACCGTGAGATCATGACCTGAGCCAAAGTCAGATGCTTAACCGACTGAGCCACCCAGGTGTCCCTGGGCTTTTAAAGTCCATGGCCAGGTACTAACCAACCTCCGAAGATTATGCATCTAAATCTGAGCCCCAACAAAAATAATCGCTGTTTAGAATTTATAATTTCCTCTGAAAAAAATCACCCAAGTGAACTGGGCCGTTGGCATTAACGATCATGACAGGAGGCGGCTTTCCAACGACCCAGCTTTGGAGGATTCCAAGCCTGAGCCTCCTCAGCCGTCCCCCGTGACTGCTCTGCGCTCTAGAACTGCTCGGGACCAGGGGACACGTTGTCAGTGTCTCGGCTCCTCAAAGAACACAGGTGGCCCCCCGACTTTTCTCCTTCATTCTCTTGGCTTCGAGTTTTACTTGTCTGGACTATTGGTGCAAGAGGTAATCCATCCCGTTTTTAACTGGATCAATGAGGGCCCGTCATTCTCCATAGAACAGAGCTCCTCAGAATTTCAAGTAACTTTGCGGGCCGTGTCAAGGAGGGAAGCAGGTCAGGTGAGGGCACCCCAGGGAACCCGTTTCCCTTTCCAAGTTTCCTGGTTTACATGGCTGCCTGGCCACCACCTTGACACACATCAGAGGCTCTGCACCGTTCGGGGGCGGGGTCCTGGCCCCAGCAGCAGGTCATGAAAGACCATCTCCGTCCGGAGAGGAGGCCCTGGGTCGGGGCCAGCGGCCCGTTCAGCACCTTGGTCCAGGGGCTGCTTGCTCCCCTCTCCTGCATTTTTTTTTCAGTCCCCACAGCTGCAGTCCATTCAAAAAGCAAGAAACGCCTGCATGAAAAGGCTCACCACAACTTTCCAAGGAATGGAGTTCATTAAAATCCTGCTGGAGGCCCTTGGCTGGAATGCTTTTCCCCTTGTAAAATGGAACTGCAGCTCAGCGTCGCCTGTAGGGAAGCTCAGGATAAGCTCAGAAACATCAGCGCAACAGAGACCGTGCAGGGGCTTTGGCATAATTATCAATTATTCGATCCACTCCCCTGCTCGGGCTCCAGAGACAATATCCGGCCTCGGAGAGAAAACTTCCCGGCAGAGCCCGTGACACACAGGAGAGTGGAAGCCAGGTTCCCGCAACCCTGACATAAACCCACAGGGAACTTCCCCTAGGGACCAGAGAACAGAGTCTGGCCTAGGGCTCCCAAGCCACTCGGCCCCATGTGTGTCAGGGGTGGGGGGGGACCCCCTTCCCTCCAGTTCAGCTCCTCGGTGCCCAGCAGGGGGAAGCCTGTGACCAGCTGGGAGGGCCACGCACAAAGCCCCAGGCAGGAAAAGGCCAACTTCCCCACGCCTCAACTTGACTTAAAGCTTTGGTGCAGAAGGCATTCTTTTTATATTAAAATGTCTTACATGTGGGCATGTTATGGATTGGAATGTAAGTGTTTAAAGAGAAGAAACATGAAATTCTCTACTCCAGGCAGCCACTTTGGAATCTGTCCCCCGCCACCCCCTGAAGTTCCAAAGAGGTGGATCTGCTCCACTGTCAGGCATGATGGGGCGGGGGGGGGGGGGGGGGGGGGGGGGGGGGGGGGGGGGGGGGTGCGAGGCGGCCAGCTGCCAGCCAGGGGAGAGAGCACACACTCCCGGCCCGGGGGGCACAACCAGCAAGGAGACCAGATCACCTCTGCTCAAAAGTAAAGACCACTAAATGCACCGGCTGGGTATCTGCCTGGTAGATACAGAGTGCCAAGCTGGCCATGGACAAAGTCTTCCTTCTTCCAGAAGCCTTCCCTCAAGTCTCCACTACATGCCAGCTGTATGGAACTAGGCCTTTCGTCCTGTACCCTCAGCCCCTGGAAGAGTATGTGACACACAGTGGATGTTAACACATTCTTGTCGAAAGAGTAACTCCATTCTGCAGCTCGTGACAGCCCTCCTCAGAGCAGATTAACTGGCAAAGACCAACGGGCTCAGAGGGGTCAAGTTTAAGGATCCTGCTGTCTTCTCCCGTGGAAAGGGAACCAAGGAAGAAAGGCTGCATTTCTTCCCAGGGCTGAGCACAGTGCCTGACTCAGAGGAGATGCCCCATAAATGTGGACTTGGATCCATTAACCCCTCACGCACTTAAGCGAAGACCCCTTTAGAAAGGAGACTGTTTTTTTTTTTTTAAAGAAGACACTTTAAATGTTGCCTATGAAACAGAGGAGGAGACTGTGCTAGTGGGAGATGGGTTTTCAGTGGCGACAATAAAGGACAAGTCGGGCAGGAAGAAAACACAAGCCTGTTCACGCCCGCGGTCAGACAAGCCGCATCACCTTGGCCTGCAAGACCCTGGTCCCCAGGTCCAGCGTGTCTTCTTCACCCAGGGACAGAGTGGAGTTTGGCATTTCACTTCATAGAGCCACCACTGGGAGGAGAATTTCCAGAACTTGTTGGTTCTGCTCTTAAAGACTAAAAATCAAGGGGTGCCCGGGTGGCCCAGTCGGTTAAGCGTCCAGCTTGGGCTCAGGTCATGATCTCATGGTTCGTGGGTTCGAACCCCCCATCGGGCTCAGTGCTGACGGCTAGCTCAGAGCCTGGAGCCTGCTTCAGATTCTATATCTCCCTCTCTCTCTGACCCTCCCCTGCTCGCATTGTCTCTCAAAAATAAATTAAAAAATTAAAAAAAAAAAACAACTGAAAATTGAGTTAACAATGCCTGGTAGAAATGAGACCGATAATAATATTACTGAACAATTAAATATAATATTTGCCTTAATTTCAGCAATCACAAATGTCTGAGAGTGTGGCTCCGCCATCTGCCTCAAGGAGAGCAGGTGACTCCGACACTTAAAAGACATAGGTTCCCAGTCGCTCATCTACTGGGCGCCCAGCGCCTCAGTACCCGCTGGGTACCCCAGCCTTCTGACCTGTCAGAAGTCCCGGAGACCCGGATGCTTTCTGCAAGCCACTCAAAGCCCAGGGCCTGCAGAGGCAAGCAGGACAGGACAGGACCCTGCACCCAGCCGCCCTATTTCTGGAGGGCAATTCTGGCTGCTGAAAAGAGGGAAACCGACCAACTCTTCAGCTCGCTGCTGCTAGAAGCCCCAGGACGCCGCTTCCCTCCCTAACCCACAGGCCTGGCCAGGGTGGCTTGGGGGCTTTCCCAGCTGACGACCTCCCCCTGGCTTGAGTTAGGTCCTGTGACACCCACGACCTGGACCCCCGGGTGGCTACAGCACAGAAGAGAGAAGGAGTGAAAAATTAAAAAACTAACGTTCGCAGGCAAAAACTCTCCTGCCTGGTTAAACAGATTTAGGGCTATTTTTGGTCTGCTCTTAAAGAGGGCAAAGGACGGACGGCCTGCTGGGTGCCAATGTGCAGAAACAAACTCCTTCCTCAACTCAGGGCTCAAAGTACACCCAGCCAAGTTTCGGTGAGAGCTGCCAGCGTATGGCAGAGGAAAGCCATAGACGGTCAAAGTTTAGGGAGCCAACGGAGCATCTAAACATCATATGATTCTCGGCCCACACGGATGAAGCGGGTATTTTTGAAACGGCTTAACAAAGGATCTCAGCTGGCTTCACTCTAGTACAACGGGATTAACGTGTAATAAAATGATGTTTTGGCCATCTGCAAAGGAAGGTCATTTCCTACCAATCCCAGCATGCACCATGATCCCCAGGCAGCAAATGCTCAGACGCTGGAAAGAAAGGAGGAAAGCTCAGTGGGCATGATAAATCAGGCTGCCCGGGCCTTGCTGCCAAGTACACGCCACATTTCTCTTTAATACTACTCTGTAACGGGACCGCCGGTGGACCGGACCCATTTCCCTACGGTCCTCTGGCTCCAACATCTAAGTGCAGCCATTCCCTTCGTGGAGAATGCTGGCACATCCTAACATTTTTGTGAGTCTTAAAATTGGAGACTTCTCTTGAAAACAACTACCGCCCCTTCATTATTTTGGGCAGGTGAGCATGGGAGGAATGACTGCAATTTGCACCGAGCAGTGCGTTCGCTGCCTGGAAAACATTGGACTGATCCCAGAGTATGTGAAACAAAGGCCGTGGATACACCGCTTCCAGATGGACCCTCGTCGGTGTGCGTTTTCTGAAATCACAGCCCTGGGAACTTCTGAGACACAGTGGGCCACTCAGCACAGACCACCTCTTACAAGAATGAAAAGAATACTGCAGACCCAGTTAAAAAGAAAAGGGGGGGAAAAAAGCAAAAAAGAAAAAAAAAAAAGGGTAGCAAACCCTGTCATTCCCAGGGCAAAGAAAAGAAAAATAGCAGCAATGAAAGACAAACAGTCAAAGAAGGAATTTCTAGAACTGGTCACAGGATCCTGTATAAAATGGGCCCAAATGCCCCTTACACACTACGGTGCGTAGCGAGGACCTTGACACGAGGCCATTGATCATACAGGGGCCTTTGAAGCCTGTCAATATAGTTTTAATGAGGTGTGCTTTACCAGATCCTAATTCAGGGAAAAGTCATGCTCCATTTCCATTTTGAGATTCATCATACTTCAAATTAAAAAATGAATGAGCACACCGACTCCTCAGCCCATCATGGATGATGGGAATCTATTACGGTCTCTGGCTCGGCCTTTCGGAGGTAGATGGGGCGAGGCTGGCCTCCACACAACCTGGCGAGGGGCAGACGGCGCCCCTCCGGCCTCCCCACGAAGCCCTGGACAGACGTGAAGTGCTAACCCCGCGTGGCCTGGCTCGAAGAAGGGAACGTCTTTCAAGTCTCAGGCTGCTGCTACTATTGTTTTCAGTGACATGAATTTTTTTAAATTTTTAAACAATGTTTATTTTTTAGAGAGACAGAGAATGAGTGGGGAAGGGACAAAGGAAGAGGGAGACACAGAATCTGAAGCAGGCTCCAGGCTCTGGGCTGTCAGCACAGGGCCCCAGATGAAGCTTGAGCCCACAAACGGTGAAATCATGAGCTGAGCCGAAGTTGGGCGTCTAACCCACTGAGCCCCCCAGGCGCCCTGGAATTACAGGAATTCTCAGCTACTCTCCATAAAACATACGTTCTATTTTTTTTAAGTTGCTAATGAATTATTTAACCCCTTCTCCCCTCCAAAGTTCAGACTGACACATTAGGAAGATGCAACATGTTTAATCTGCTGCCCCGGGGGGTGAGTGACTCACCAGGAGGCAGTGATCCCACCCGGAGGAGTCGGGACTCCTGGTGCTGCTTGGCCACACCACAGCCCAGCTTCTTCCTCACCGAGTCTAAAGCACCCAGAAGAGGCGAAGTGGTCCTACATACATTTCAAGGGGGACTGTGAAAATCAGACAGAACAATATGACTCGCCGAGGCGCCCAGCCCAGTCCTGGGCACGTGGCAGGATTCACCTGTTAGGCTGCTGAACCCGCCAGCCGCGTCTGCCTCCAGCCCCTCTCCAGCCATGTTCCACAGAAGACAAAGTAAGAAAGGGGGGGGGACAGTAACCCACGGGAGGCCACAGAGCATGTCACCCACCGATCGGGGGCAGGGCGGTGTGGTGCTTCGACCTGGGCCCAAGCGCCCTTGTGCGGGGGACCTCCTGCACCCGGTATGTGGCCGAGGCGAGAGGCGGCTCTCCTTCACTCACCGTCGGTGCTGCGATACTCCCGCTGAGCCCAAGGGCAAGTGCCAGACCCAGCGAGGGAGGCAGCTGACCCGGTGCCCATGAAAGCAGCTCTGTGCACATCTCTGGAAGGGAGAGTGGATCGCAGAGGAAACATGGCGGCTGAACGCTGCAGCTGCCGTAAGAAGAAAACTGAGAAAAATCGGCTCCTCACTTCTTCTGCGTCAGGTTGATTTCTAAAATATGGTGATCACTAAATTGGCACACTCAACTTAAACTCAGCCAAGCACGCTTTCACGCCAAGTTTAAAGACAAAGAGGCCTCCACCGCTGACCCCATGAGGGATCTGATCACACCTTCTGCCTCTGTCTACCTATGCCACATACGATCATGCAAAAAGCAGCAAAAATCTCCGACCAGGAAAAACACAAAGCAGTACAGCACTCCCCAGACGGCTGCATTACAGGGCTGGGGCGGGAGGGGGGCGGTGGTCAGTGAGCCGCTCGCCACAGCGCAGCGGGCACCTAGTTCGAGTGGATGACAGTGACAATGACCACCGCCTCACATGCAGGCCCTCCTCCCGACCCTCAGGGACCCGGCCGAACCACCCAACTCTGTATCTCATCATTTCCCAACACAGACTGCTTTCTCTCCACACCCCCTGCCTCACCTGCCCCGCCGCCCACCTCACCCTGAACATCCTCATGCCCGTGTTCTAGACGAAATCAGGTCTAACCAATCCGATGTTTGGGCCGTTGCTGGAAAATCAGGAGGTTTCATGTCAAACTCTAAACGTATGGCTTCTCCAGAAAAACCTGAAGACAAGTAACAGGAGCATCCCCCCACGGGGGGAGCAGCTGCTGTCCTTTCAGAGGGGGCCTGCCCACCAACGCCCTTGAGGACCCTCTGTCCCCTCACGGGCTGAGGGCACCTCCCAGGCTCTGGGTTCTGACTTGGCTTCACACACTGGGAAGGCCTGTTTGCCTCGCAATTCGCCCCTCTCCTCTCACACTCCCCTAGCACGCTCCCTGCCAGCCGGGACCCAGAGCGTCTTGACCTCTACCTTCCTCCCCTGCATCGCGAGCCCCTGTCGCCGTTCACCTCCAGAAACCTCCCCCTTCTTACTTGCGGAACGGCGACCCGGACAAGCTAGCAGGCTCACAGCTCCCCACTGGGCCATTGCACACAGCTGCCTCCAGACGGGGACTCTGGGTGCCTGTGAACACACAGACGGCTGCGAGTATGGGCCCGCGCGCCGGAAGTTCTCCCTGTGGCTGGCGTTGAGTCTCCGCAGCAAGGCTTTGCTGGTACAACTGCTCTGAACGCACGTGACGGAGTTAAGTAGCACGAGAGCGTGTGGACACGTTTTCAGACCATTACAGTGAGAGACACCTCATTGATGAGCCGCGGTGGGCAGCTGACCACCACATCCACATGACACGGGTGCCGTGAGCACAACAGACAACTGGACTCAGAGGCCCAGGTCCCAGAGCCAGAGCTGGAGCCAGAGCGTACTGGCCAAATAATCTAGAAGCTCAGTTTGCCTCTTGGGGCCTGATGTTAGTTTATTTTACTTCTTTTCAATATTTCCCATAGCTTTTTAAAAATATTTTGAGCTATTTCGATTCATAGTCTGGTGCCAGTTAATCTGAGGCAGCATTCTGAGACCAATCATTCTGAATTAAAAAAAAAGAAAGAAAGAAACGCTTAAAACTAGATGTGATGAGATCTCTGAGAGCCGACTTCGGTGTGTGACACCGTTCCGATGTGGAAGGGAAGCCCTCAGCACTTTACAGGGCAGGCTCTGCACTGTCTTGGCTGGAGAAACTTCCACAACAGCAAAACAAACGAAGGAAGCCTGGCTCTGGGCACAGCTGAATGCCGGCCGGGTGCGTATGGCCTCTCCCTACCTGCGCTGAAATGGAAGCTTCTAGAAACTGAACACATGCAGGTAGGGCAAGGAGACAGCCCATGACCAACCTCAGAACTCCCATCTTGGGCCCTAGGAGTGCAGCTGGCTCAGAGACAACCGCACGGGGGCCTCGGGGCTCAGTGGGTGGGCGGCTTCTTTTGCGCTTTGAACGCTGCACGGCAAAAGGCACGCAAACACAACCGATTCTGAGCCCGAAGGAAGCCATACGAACAGAGCTCATACCAGGTCGATCAGGTCGCTGAGGTTTTTCTCGATTTGCTGTGGAGGCAGGCGCCTCATCAAGTCCAAGGCACAGTCCAGCTGCTGGTCACTCTGTGAAAAGACAAACAGAAGTGCCTACGTTATTTTGCCAACAGAAGCACCAAAACCCCCTTTTAGTATTATTTTTAAGTTTCCTTATTTTGAGAGACAGAGGGAAGGAGAGAGAAGGACAGTGTGTGTGAGCAGGGGAGGAACAGAGAGGTGGGGTGGGAGTGGGGAGAGAGAATCCCAAGCAGGCTCTGTACTGTCAGCACAGAGCCTGATGCAGGGATTGATCCCACAGACTCTGAGATCATGACCTGGGCCGAAATCAAGAGTCAGATGCTCAACCAACTGAGCCACCCAGGCGCCCCTTTAAAAAAGCATTCTTGCAATTTCAGTTTGCCCAGGGTATTCTAACTCCAAGCAGGGCAGCGGTGGGCCCTCCAACACATCTCCCAAAGGGGGGCGGGCACGGACAGGCTCTGTGACGGCACGACCTCACACGGAGGCATCCAGAACATACTCCAAGTTGGAGGCAGGCCAGAGTTCCGCCCTCAACTCAAAGCGTTCCCCCACCCCACTGCCTTTCCTTTTCCTATTCAACAGAGTGTGGGAGATGCCGACGTGTGACCTCCCGACCGGCCCTGCAAGGGAGCATGCTTGAATAGCAAGTCAAGCTTTCTCCTTCCTGTCACTTGGACATACAAGTCAGATAATGTCACCAGGCGAGGTTCCTCTGACGAGCTCCCAGCCAGGGACAAAGCCAGGCAAAGAACAAGTGGCAAGATGCGCACCAAGGTTAAAGTGCTTCAGTGTCAATTCAATGAAAGCTTGGGACGCGTCCCCAGGCGCCAGGCTCCTGCAAAGGAGACCGAGCCCTGGAGCATGTACCGTCAAGAGGTCACTCCAGCTGCAGAGCAGGCAGCCAGGGCAGCCAACAGGGTCACTGCTGTCACGGGTGCTTCACAGTGCTCTCGCCTCACTTGATATTCAGGCTGCACACATTTGCCACGAGCTGCCACAGCCGGCCCTCTAAATACGGGATGGAAGACGGAGGCAGGAGGGCAGAGGGAGAAAGGACCCGGTGGGGGTGAGGTGAAAGTAATCAGTGCCCAAGGGGAGAGAGGCAGCCCAGGCAGATGGGGGAGACCAGCACACGCACCTTGAGAAGCACCGCGAGGAGCAGGCCCAACCGATCAGATGCCCCACCTGATGCATGGCCCCACCTGCTCTGCCCAAACCAAGTTCACAATCTTTAAAAGCCCTCCATCGACACACCAGAGAATCTTCATAAAATACACAGAGTAATCCTGGAAAAGCCACACTGGCTTTAATGAAACAGAACCCCTGAGCAGGACCATCTCTGCTCCAGGGATGTTAGCCACAGACAGGCTGCGGGACGAGGACCCCCTTTGTATTTCACCAAAGAACGAACACGTCAAGTTGGCCGGAGGCGGTCTTGTTCCCAGGTAACGGATAACGGCATATACAGCAGGCAGTTTTTAAAAAAGAAGAAAACCGAACCAACAAACACGAGACCAGCTTGCACCCTGCTGCAGATGGTGATCAGTGACACTTTGTTCTGGGATACACAACCAACGGTCCCTACTACCCTGCACACACACACATGGGCACACACACAGTCTCTCTCACCCCAGACACGGTAAAGCACGTGTTCTGTTCAGTGGAACATCCCAGCAACCGTGAGTTCCTGCCCGTGCCATGCCATCCGTCTACGCCAGCCAAGGCCACAGTGACATGGGTCTGGCCGACTGGCACGGGAAGACGTTTCTCTACCACTTAAAGGGTAGAGAACGCAGAAGCACATAGTCCCCACCAGAGAGACTTAGATCCGATGTCCAGTTCTGCCATTCATCCACTAGAAAGAACCCTGGGCAAATTTCTTAACCTCCCCAAGCCTCTGTTTATCCGTAAAATGGGGATGCAATGTACTTCATAGGGCTGTCGCAATGATTCACTTAATACCCGTGAAACGTTTAATACGCAGTAGTATGCGTTTGCGGGTATTGTCTGTATATGTGTATTAATACGTGTTTGAAGTATTTTGACATTTCAAAACGGAACGTACACCCCACTCAACCTAGCCCTCTGGTCTTTCCTGCTGCTATAAACCGGAGCTCTGTGCTCAAACTCCTGGAGCTGCTGTGTGCCTCTCCCCACCCCCACAACCGGGCCAGGACAGAAAACCCTAAATGATTCAAGTCAAACCAGTTAAAAGACGTAAACTAATGAGCCAAAGACATAAACAGACACCTCCCTAAAGAAGATATACAGATGACCAATAAGAATATGAAGAGAGGCTCCACACTGGCTGTTACTGGGGAGATGCAGAGAAATACACACGAAAGCAGCAATGAGATCCCAGGACACCCCTGGGGAGACGGCCCAGATCCAGAACTCTGACGGCCGACGAGGATGTGGAGCAACGGGAACTCTGACTCGCTGCCGGCGGGAACGCAGAACAGTACGCGGCCACTGTCGAAGGCAGTCTGGTGGCGTCTCTCAAAGCTACGCATACCCCTGCCGCCATCGCATTCGGATGATCCAAAACCTGCACTCCTCGGTATTTACCCAAAGGAGCTGAAAACTTAGGACCAGCCACACAAAACCCTGCACCCCAGTGTTCACACCAGCTTTATTCGTAACTGCCCAAACCTGGGAGCAACTGGCACGCCCTCGCGTAGGCGGACGGATAAGCAAACGTGTGGCCCATCCGGACACCAGAATACTATTCAATGCTAACAAGAGAAGATAGCAAAGCCACGAGAAGACATGGAGGAACCTTGAATGCCAAGTGAAAGAAGCCAGTCTGAAAAGGCTACATACTAGTGATTCCAGCTCACTGACATTATGGAAGAGGCAAAACTACAGAGACAACAAGGCGATCAGTGGTTGCCAGAGGCGGGAGGGGAGGGAGGGCTGGAGCGGCAGAGCGCCTCACACAGGGCGCGCAGGGCAGGGAAGCCGCTCTGCATGGTGCTATGATGGTGGGTACGGGTCATGATAACGTGTCCACACGCACACAGTACAACACCGAGAGCGAATCCTAACGGACCCCATGCATTTTGAGTGATTATGATGTGTCCGTGTAGATCCAGCAGCTGTAACTCTGGTGGGCAAGGCTGAGTTACAGTGAGGAAGGTCATGTGTGCAGGGAAGGGGAGATACGGGCACTCGCTGTCCCTTCTCGCTCGCTGTGAACTAAAAACTGCTCTAAAAAACTATGTCTATTAAAAAAAAAAAAGGTGTGGGGAGCCTGGGCAGCTCAGGCGGTCAAGTGTCTGACTCTTGATTTCGGTTTGTGAAATCAAGTCCCACGTCAGCAGAGAGCCTGCTTGGGATTCTTTCGCTCTCTCTGTCTCTGCCCCTCCCTGGCTAGTGCATGCTCACACTCGCTCTGTCTCTCTCTTAAACTAAATAAACAAACACTGAAAAAACAAAGGTGTGAACTAGCGTTTCTCATCTGGGGTTGATTCTGCCCTCCCACAACCCCCCCGGAGACATGTGGTAATGTGTGGCGGTCTTTTTCCGTTGTCATCAAAGTCCCCAACAGCCTGGCCCCAAATGCCAGAGTCAAGTTTGAAAACCCTAATTTAGAAGTCATTTTGGGGGACTGCAGACGCTCAGACTCTGAACCAAGCTAAGGCTCTAGAAAACTACACACCCACAAAAACGTTTTCTACAAAATTCTAATTCACAGACCACTCACAACCCCTAAACACTTCTGGTCTTTAGAAATATTCTCCACTGGGTATTAAAAATCTTCCTGAGAACAAACGAGCAAACTTAGATAGAAGTAAACCTAGCTGTGCTGAACCCTTCATCCAGGACACATGGGAAGTCAGAAGCAATAAACCAGAAATTGAGCAGTGTATTATCTAGGAAGAGAAAGTCATCACTTGGCCAGAAAAGATCCACATGGAAAGATCTGGTGTCCACCCTTCCACGAAGCCTGCTCATGGCCTCGCCCCCGAGGGCGCCAGCGGCCCGGAGGCCCCGGCACAGACGGCCCTCTGTCTGAATGCTGCATCTATTGGAGAACACTAGAAAAACACGACTGCAAAATGTTCTAACTCCTATTTTGCATTAATCCCAACGGATCCTACTCGGAAATGTTCACTACAGATTTCTAGGGCTGAGGACGTCTGTCGTTAAATTAGGGAAAAGACCGAAGGCTTCCCAGAAGTGAAGCAACGTGGTGAAGCTTAATGGCAGCTTGTAAAAAGTTAAAATTAGAGTGAACCGGAGTCCTTCACCCGGGAGTCACCCCACACCCTGAGGGGTCCAAACAGGACACGGCACCAGAGAATAAAGAAGACGTGGACGACCCCCAGCCACGGGCAACCATATGAGTGAGCCCAGAGAGACAGCGACCGGCTGGGGCGCGTGGGATTCCCACCCGGTTTCCACCCCTGACCGGCTTTTTGTGTATTTTGTGGACGGCCATCCGCGACTGAATGCTCCCCATGGCTGGCGCCTTCAAAGCCCAAAGTGCCCCCAGACACATCCTGCAGACGACACACTTCAGCAGGTCTACACCCGCTGGTGGTGGTGTCCAGGCTGAAGGGTAGATAATAACACCCGCGGCACCTCCCTCTGCAGAGCTCTCTGCCCATTCGGTTAGTCATTCAATAACTACTGGAGTGTTTCCTAGGTGACACGCACCAGATTTGATGCTGAATGGTGAAAAAAACAAAGTCCCTGCCTTAGGGAACTTACACTGTAGTCAAAATCTGCAGGGGGGAAAAATCAAGGAAGACTCTTTGTTAGGATGTCAAAGAGTAAGGAGGGGACCGTTACCTCACTTTAGGCTGGCAAGGCTCCAGGGGATCAAACTACATGTTCTGGGTGTGTGTGTGTGTGTGGTCGGTCTCCGTGTGTTCAAGCATATGAACCAAGTCAGGAAATGTTTCACTTTCTGCTAGATTTTCACACAACTTAAAACACAGAACTGCTTCCATTGCCCTCCAACAAATAAAACCACGGTCAACACAGACTAGAAACAATTTTTCAGAATAATAATGAGCTGAATAAAGCACTACAGCTTAAAAAAAAATAATCTCCTGTGGAACTTGGAGACAGCCGCCAGGGTCGTCCACCGTTTGCAATAAAACTCGCCCCTACTCACTGAAGTCAAAGGGCACAGGCTGATTTGGAAATCCTCATCAGTTTACCAGCCCCCAGGCAGAGACGCAAAGGGCAGGACCTGTCCCAACCTGTAATACACTCAAAGTCTAATACAGCGAACACACTCATCCCCCAAAAGGAAAAGAGTTGCAGTCAGGGTGATGCTAAGCGTACAGGGAAGCTCATGCTTTATCACGGGCTGTATCCAGGCTCCAAGCGCACGAGGTGGGCACGGGGCGGGGAAGGGGGCTCTGCAGACGCGTTGTGACAAATGGGTATGGGAGAGAACAGCACGGGCACAGCAAGGCCCACGGAGGCGGAAGGTACGGCCCGGGAGGCGATGGGGGCCTTGTCACCAGGGGTCCGCGGTCAGGCCGGTTTCCACCCACACGGCTCAGAGGGCAGCAGGTTTCCAAGCAGGCTCCCAGCCGGGCCTCCAGATCTCGGGTGTCGCCGCAGCCGGGCAGCGGTCTGCTCTGCAGGAAGGAAGGCATCTCTGTGCCACGTTCTCTGGCCCCGCAAACTTTAAATCGGCCTCTCCAGAGGGTTTAGGAGCTCCTAAAGATGTGTCCGCAGAGGAATGACAGGGACACTGGCGCGTCTCAGGAGATTAAACAGATTGCTTTGTCCAAAAATGGCCATGACGAGGCCTCTCGCCCTGTGTGCTCCTCTGACGAGGTGACTTTGACACTCTGCCCTCTGAGAGGTGGAGTCTACGTACCCCCTCCATGGAAATAGGAGAGCTTGGGCAGCTATTTCTATCAACAGAGAAGAGCAGAATTGATGCTCTGTGATTTCTGAGGCCAAGCCATAAAAGACAATTCTTTTTTTTAAAACTTACTTTCTTTTTTTAAAACATTTATTATTAATTTAATTAAAAAAACCTTACATCCAAGTTAGCATATAGTGTACTAATGGTTTCGGGAGTAGAATCCAGTGATTCACCGCCTACATGTACCACCCAGTGCTCATCCCAACAAGTGTCCTCCTTAATGTCCCTAGCCCATTGAGCTCATCCGCGACCCAAAACCCCTCCAGCGACCCTGAGTTTGTTCTCTGTATTTAAGAGTCTCTTATGGGGTGCCTGGGGCGCTCAGCCAGTTAAGTGTCCGGCTTCGGCTCAGGTCATGACCTCACAGTTCATGGGTTCGAGCCCCGCGTTGGGCTCTGTGCTGACAGCTCAGAGCCTGGACCTGCTTCAGATTCTGTGTCTCCCTCTCTGACTCTCCCCTGATCGTGGTCTCTCAAAAATAAAAAAAATTTTTTAAAAAGTCTCTTATGGTTTGTCCCCTTCTCTGTTTTTCTATTATTTTTGCTGCCCTTCCCTTATGTTCATCTGTTTTGTATCTTAAATTTTACCTATGATGAAACCATTTGATACTTATCTTTCTCTAGTTTCGCTTAGCATAATACCCTCTAGTTCCATCCACGTAGTTGCAAATGGCAAGATTTCATTCTTTTGATTGCTGAATAATGCTCCAGTGTGTGTGTGTGTGTGCGTGTGTGTGTGTGCACGTGCACGCACACACACACATCACATCTCCTTTATCCATTCATCAGTGGATGGGCATCTGAGCTCTTTCCATACTTTGGCTATTGTTGATAGCATTAAACATTTTAAACATTAGGGCACATGTGTCCCTTTGAAACAGCACTCTTGTACCCTTTGGATAAATACCTAGTAGTGCAACTGCTGGGTCATAGCATAGTTCTGTTTTTAATTTTTTGAGGAACTTCCACACTGCCTTCTAGAGCAGCTGCAGCAATTTGCGTTCCCACCAGCCATGCAAACGGGTTCCTCTTTCTCCGCATCCTTGCCAACGTCTGTCGTTGTTGATGTGAGGCATTCTGACTGGTGTGAGGTGGTATCTCATCATGGTTTTGATTTGTATTTCCCTGGTGATGAGTGATGTTGAGCATTTTTTTCACGTGTCTGTTAGCCATCTGGAAGGACAATCCATTGCCCACCTTGCTTGCTGGACACTCAGGCCTAGAGCCCCAACCTTCAGCATAAACAGTCTGACTGCCCTATGGCGGCCATGCTGTAAGGAAGCCCAAGCTAACCCATGCAGGAAAGCCACATGAAAGGGCCGGGAGAGTCTCAGTCAGCCCCCCAATGTCCCCTCTTACAGCTGCAGCTGTCTGACTTCAAGAGCTCAAGACCCCAACCCAGAACCACTCACCCAAGGCCCTCCGGAACTTCCTGGGCCACAGAAAGCACCGGACATAAGGATTACTGTGATTTTACATCACTAGGTTGGGGGTGGGGTGGGATTCTGTTAGGTAGCAATAGTAACTTATACAGAAGGAAAGGACAATCTCTGGTGAATGTGGAG
>NC_043707.1:128033575-128036649 GCF_006229205.1 Suricata suricatta | reverse complement strand
GCATCTGTCTGTACATAAACAACCACCCAAAGCTTCAAGGCCTTTACAGTCTTTCCCAAGTTCATCAAGACCTTCCCGAGTTTACATTCCTGAGAGGCTGAGTAAATTCTTGCTTCACAGAGAGCACAAAGGTAAACTATGCCCAGACTGATTGCCCACAAATTTATGGGGTCTAACTTAACCCTGGCTTGTCCTGTTATCATCTGTGACACAGCAAGGAACTCTGTTTACAAAGGGGAATCTGTTTTCTGCCATGTGGCTCAGAACAAGTTGTGCCGGGGGCTGTTTGGGGAACGATTCGCCAGCCAGCCCGGCCCACAACTCATCTGCAGGTCACAGTGGAAAAGCGTCTCTTCCACTGACTGACTGCCCTGGATGAATCTCCTGGAGGGACGAGGTGGTGAGGGCGAAGCTCACGGAACAAACACAAGCATATTCCCTCTGGGAGACTCTGATTCCCCTGGGGAAGCCCAGTGCCCCCTATCAAGCCGATCAAAGCCACGGTGAAAGCCCATTTGGCAGCTCAAGCCTCCTTCCACCTTTTGGGGTCAGTGCTGTAGGTCATCACAAGCTGGATCAATGTCATTTCCTAAAAACGGAGGCAGAAACCACACGACATAAAAACCATTTTACGGTGATGGGTTCGGTGGCAGTGGCAGGACCCTGGCTCACTCTGGAAACCCCATGCCTTGACAAGGCTCTGCTCCACAAAAATCTATTAGAATCACAGGACAGACCTTTCGAGTTCATCTAGGTCCTGCCTTTCCTCGGACAGATGAATAATGAGGTTCAGAGAGAGTCCGGCAAGGTCACAAGGTCAGTGACAAGGTCAGCACTTGAGCCCGTACCTTCATGCTGAGAGGTTTTCTACCACACGCCACACTTGTCTTTCCACTTGATTCAGTCACTGGGCAAGCATGTGGGGGACAGGCATGCACCGGGGGGACCCAGGGCTGGACCAGCCAGACACGGCCCTTGCCCTCAAGGAGCTGGTGACCCAAGGACGAAAGCAGCCAGGAACAAGCCGCAGGAAAGGACTGTTCAACCCTCAGCACTACTGACACCCACTCACCCCATCCTCATCGGGGAGCTGGGAGCCCCTCCGATCACCGAAGTACCCGCCCTGTTTGCATCCTGAGAGACGGTGACCCTCCTGAAATGTCTCACGGGGTCCGTGTGTTTACAGGAGGACCGAGCAGTGAGCACAGCTGACCCATCGCTCACATGCAAAGGCTTCCTGCGACACAGCCAGCGTCTGCTCGTTACATTTTCTGATCTTCTGTTAGCTACACTTCATCTAACGGGTTACTTCTCATCTGCTAGGAGGGTGGAAACTGGAAACCTATTTTTGTTTAAAATAACAAAAGAATCAACTCTGATGGAAGGAATAAACTGCAGGTTCTTAACTTGGGGTACAGAGCCACTGTTCCACAGCTGTGAGTGCCTTAACAGTTTGTGTGTGTGTGTGTGTGTGTGTGTGTGTGTGTGTGTGTAGGAAGGTACTGATGTGTGTGTGTGTGTGTGTGTGTGTGTGTGTGTGAAGGTACCGATGTGTGTGTGTGAGAAAGGAGGTGAGTGTGTGCGCGCCCGTGTAGATAAGGATGTATAGGTATGCATGAGAGAAAGTAGGGGTGTGTATGTGAAGGCAGGGATGTGTACATATGCGTGAGAGAGAGAGTGTGTAGGAGGGGTGTATGAAGGCAGGTGTGCACGTGAGAAAGCAAGAGTGTGTTTAAGAAGGTAGAGGCATAGGGACATCTGGGGGGGCTCAGCCGGTGAAGCATGATCTGACTTCAGCTCAGGTCATGATCTCCTGGTCCGTGAGTTCGTGGCCCACATTGGGTTTGGTGTTGACAGCTCAGTGCCTGGAGCTTGCTTTGGATTCTGTGTCTCCTTCTCTCTTTGCCCCTCCCCTGCTCACGCTCTCTCTCTCTCTCTCTCTCTCTCTCTCTCAAAAATAAACAAACATTAAAAAGAAGAAGGTAGAGGTGTAAATGTATGAAAGCAGGTGTGTGTGTGAGAGTGAGAAAGCAGGGGTGTGTGTGAGGGTAGGGGCGTATGTATGTGTGAAGATAAGTGTGTACGTATGAAGGCAGGTGTGTGCGCACATGCGCACATATGCGTGCAGTTTTCCTGAGTTAAGGGTCCTCGGCTTTTTTCAAAGTCTGAGACTCTGAAGGCACAGATGTGATTTAATAACAATAAAAATTCCTCTCCTCCCACTTCACCTGCAGGGTGGGACTCCGCCAGTCACCACTTAACCCCTTGGAGCCGGGGTTTCTGGAACTTTCGAGCCCTGGCCCCGCAACGCTCTCCCCACTGCGGGACACCGGGACCACCGGGAAGGAGGGGGAGGGTCTGGTACGGAGTCTGTCCCAGGAGCTCCCCGCGGCCCCTGTAAACGGCAGGAGCCTTCGCAGAGTGCGAAGCAGGGGGCTTCTCGGCTAGGACTGGCACACGACAGTGCGGGGTGCTCCAGCGCCCCTTCCTCCCTGACTTTTTGCTCATCTGACGCAGGTTTTCCACTTGGGCTGCCAGGAGTCTCCAGCAAGGCAGGTGGAGGGGGATTTCTGTTTCCAAGTCATGAAGCACCAACAAAGGAGGGCTGACTCCTGCAACCTACCCCCCGCCCCGCACCCCTGCCTATGATGGAGCACATGGGACCCACGGCTCCCCTAAAGCCAAAGAACAGTAAGAGTTGATCAAATTCCAGGTTCGCCCCCCAAAAGATCTCCACCGTGCCCCCCCCCCCCTTCTGTACTGTTCTCTCCTTGTTCAGCTTTCTTTCTGAAGCCCTCTGGCCAGGACAGCACCGAGGGGTATCTCCATCAATTCAGCTTTCTCTGTATTTACTGCTGTTCCCATCAAAGGCCATCAAAACCAGACAAATGGGACAGCCCCCTAAGTGTCCACAAACGACCTCGACTCCCCATCCAGCAGTGAGAATGTCCAAGTGTCTCTCTCCCTGGTATCTTTATTCCGAGGCAAAAGTCAGCAACTCCTACACAGGCTCTGTGTCAAATACTACATGAGCCATCGGCTGAAGTTTCCCTTACACAGCCCGTCAGGGAGTG
>NC_043707.1:127983362-128033475 GCF_006229205.1 Suricata suricatta | reverse complement strand
GCGAGGGGAGGCCGCGCAGGGGCATCTGGTGCTCCGCCTCCCCAGCGAGGCAGGAAGAAGCCTGTTTCCTCCGGCGGCCTCCACCTCTACCCCCGCCCACCCCGAACCCCACCAACACTCCAGAAGGCCTGCCGACCCAGCTCCAAGCCCCGAAACCCGGTTCCTGATCTGCAATCAACTCGAAGGCAGCTGCTGCCCGCTCTCTGTGGCCGCCGCGCAAAGCACAGAGGATGACTTTATGCAGGGAAACATCCCAGGTCGGGTGGGGGGGGGGGGGATGTGGAGCATTTTACCTCGGCCGTGCCTCCCCCTACCTCTCCAGATTGTGAGGCACAGAGGGAGCCCGAGAAACCATCTGATCAGCAACTTCTTTTAAAAATGAGAAAAAAACCAAGGCCTGCACTTACACAACTAATTAATTCAGACTTAATCACGTAACTAAGTAGCAAATGAACTGGGACCAGAAAACAAGTCTCTTCATTAAACAGTTTAGTGCCATCTGCTTACAGTGTAATCCTAAATTAAGTCAAGACTAAGGGAAGATTCACCCCCAAAAATCATTGTTTTTAATAAAATCCTATATTATTAGAATTAATAATGGTGTCTTAAAGACTACTTATTTATCACCCATATAATTTTGTTTTCCAAATTAGTCATTCTTTATCAGAACACTAAGAATCCAAAATGCAGGGGTGCCTGGGTGGCTCAGTCAGTTAAGCGTCCAACTCTCAACATTGGCTAAGGTCATGGTCTCAAGGTTCATGAGTTCGAACCCCGGGTCGGGCTCTGTGCTGACAACACACAGCCTGCTTGGGATTCTCTCTTTCCTTTCTCTGCCCCACCCGTGGGCTCGATCATTCTCTCTCTCAATATAAATAAAGACACATTAAAAAACGACAACACCAACAAAAAGCCGAAACGCAAACCAGTTTCCAAAGAGAAAGGACGGAGAGCGGGCCTCTGCTCCGGGCTTGCTATGAATTTCACTGCCCACACCGCCCACGTGGGTTTTGGGAAAGCCTCCCCACAGCTCCGCGAGTTGGGTACAACTCCCCCAGTTTTACAGAGAAGTAAACCAAGTCCCAGGGAAGTTAAGACTTGTCCCAGATCCCGAGCACCGAATGACAGAAAAAGACACAGAGCACACACACACACACACACGGGTGTACCTCCCGAAACCAAACACTCTAATGTGAAAGGCCCAAACTAAAATAAAATTGATCTCAAATGACTTTTGGAGAACAGCTTGCTGGCTCACAAAATCCGTTAGGGGGAGTGAGTCTCCTGTCCCCAGCTGGGCAAACTACGAACAGTTTCTACCTACAACCGCATTCTGAAATCTGTCATCTCGGATTATAGACTCCATTCTCACAAACACAATCGTCGATGTGTGGATTTCTCGAAAACACTAAAACCGTTTTCAGGCGGCTTCTCTGGCTGATGGTTCCCTAGACCCCTTCGGAAGATGTGCAAGGCGCCATTACCTATTGTCTGGTCACTAATGCCTCACAGATGTCTACGGCCCCAGCCTGGTCCTGACTAGTCTCACTTTGTCAGCTGGGAGTTAGACACGTATTTAGGGCCAATCCTGAGACATCTTTAAAGTCATACGTGCTGTCCTCTCTACCTCAGTGACACAAGGAATTCAAGAAGCCTTTCACAAAAGTCAAAGATGATTAAAGCAGAATGTCACACCATTCCAAATAAGAAAAAAAAAAGTTTGGGGAAAACAGGCACACGTTCACTGATGGAGGCTAAGACAAGCAGACTCCTTTTCCATGGCAGGAGCAGCCAATTCACACACACCTCCTCCCGCACGGATTTATAAGATGTCCTGGATGAAATTTAACGTCTCCCGGCGGGTTTCTGCCAATAACGTGAGTACGTGGTTTCCAAAGGTGTGGGGGAGACCGTGGGTCTAACTCGCAACAGTACAACATACAAATCTTGATGGAAAAGCAAGATTTGAAGGAGCAGGGGGGGGGTACAGCCCCCCTCAACCCCACACCTTCAACTTCATCTCAAAGGGGGCAGCGCTGCCTTCTGTCGGGGGGGGGGGCTTGAGGAAAAGAACACAATGCTTCCCCATCAAGCAGAGCACTTGGCCCACTGCTATCCAGGTCCCTGATGTCCTCTTTCAGATGTGAATCAGTGTGGAAGGCTCTCCGATCTCTGCTCGGCCTACGCAGCTCAGGGGCAGCTCCCGAGTAGGGCGCCACCACGTGCGGCACACAGCACAGCACCAGAGTCTGGCCACAATGACTGCCCCCCCCCCCAGCACCCCTAAGTATGTCACCAAAGTTTCCGTACACCCTGCTGACAGTAAGGTACAATGAGCATTTTACCGACCTGTGATAAATTTGCAAATCGAATCTAAGCCCGGTCTCAAAAGCTCATCCCTTCTGGTTGTCAGGACTCGCTAAACAGAGAGATGCCTTAAAAATGAGGTCCTTGTGGCTTCAAGATCTATGACCTTCAAGACAACACACCACCCTGCCAGTCAGTGGCTGGTCCAAAGGACCTTGGAGGTTCAGACAGACAAAGGTGTACATCTGTCACCTGCTGCTTCTGAGTAATGAAGATCTGGACAAGTCTTTCCACTCCCTCAGCCTCAACGCCGTCATCTGTTAAATGGGAATAGTTAAAAGACTTCCTGCCTTGTAGCGCTGTTTTGAGGACACCAGAAAGTATCTGACAAGCACCTAGCACAGGTCCTGAAATACATTAAGGAACTCAAGAAAGGTATTGTCACCATCCCCTCACACAGCTTTTAGTTCCAGAAGGTACAAGAATCGAACCTTCCTATATGCAATGAAAATTCACACTCGCATTCATGCACATGCACACGCACGCTTACATAATTAATATTACTGGAACGTGAGCGAGTGGGTAGCCCTGGAATAGGAGCTTGAGTATCCTATCAGGGTTAGGCCGCTCCTTTTCAGTTCTTTGGGGCTAGATGAACGAGGAAAAAACGTTCCTCCATCCGCATCCACTGAGCGGCCGGCTCGGACCCAAGGGCTTTCAAATGCATTCATAGTAATAGCTAAAACATATCCGGACACTGTTCTGAGTGATTAGATGCCAAAGTCTCATTTGATCTTAACGACAATCCGAGCAGGGCACTACTGGTATTATCCTCGATGTGGAACTGACCCAGAGGGCGTGGTGACATTCCACGGGGGACGGTGCCAAGGCAGGGAGGCAAATCCGGGTCTCTCGGACCCCACAGCTGGCACGCCTGGCACCACCTGTGTGGCAGCTGGGCACCTGCTGCCACCATGCTCCCTGTGTGTCCGAGGGCCCACGGCCAGCTCTCTGTTGTCAAGTCTCCGGAAAACGGGGAGCCGGTTATTTACCATCTGCTTCTGCCAGCTAGGCGGCAGGGGAGGGTGGTGATGGAGCGCTCCCATCTAGGATACAGGTTTTCTTTTCTTTTCTTTTCTTTTCAGTTTACTTCTTTTGAGAGAGCGCGGGGCACGGGGAGAAAGAATTCCAAGCAAGCTCTGCATTAGCACGGCGCCCGACATGGGACTCAAACCCACGAACTGTGAGATCACAACCTGAGCTGAAATCAAAAGTTGGAAGGTTTAACCAACTAACTGAGCCACCCAGCTGCCCCCAGGAGACAGGTGTGAGAGAGGTCGCCTGCATTCAAATCCTGGGTACATCAGGCTCTGGCTGTGTGACCTCGGATGGGTGACTGAACTCTTCTGAGCCTCAGGTTTCCCAGCCTATAAAATGAGGGTAGTAACGGTGCATCCTTCATACTGTTATTTTAAGGATCAAGTGGGGGTATTCCTTACACAGCACTTAGCACACACACGGGATGTAGTCACTGCTCCGTAAATTTTCCATGGTAGGTCAATGGCGGGGGGAGGAGAAACGGATACGACGTAAAATTTCAAAATCAAGTCTCTGTGGCCTTCTGCCAACCCCTAGACAACCGTGCTGGACAGGCATCCCTGCAGCGTGGGGTGACCGCGAGCACAGGGGGCGCTCGGGCCTGCAGAGCCAGGTGGCTTCGCTGTCACATCACACACAGGAGGGCAGGCTCCGGCTTGGTGGCCTCTTTCAGCCCACACCTCCACCTGGATGGCTTCCAGGACAGCCCCCTGTGAGCCCCAGCGCCTGATTGCTCAGCAGCGGCTTCCCATTCCACGGCACGGCACGTTGTTTCTCATCCAGACGTACAGATCCACTGACAGAGTCCACCGAAAGCAGAGAGGCTTGTAGTAAAAGACCTTAAGTCAGTAAGGTCATGAAGGACAGAAGAAACGTCACTGTGGCTCAGGCCAAATGCCCTCACGACCCGCTTCTAAGAGCAGGCAAGGGACAAGGTGCGGGCCGGCTCGAGGGCTGGGGTGTGATGACCCTAACCACCCCCAGTCCGTACGCTCTTCACCTACAGACGAAAGTTTCGGTCAGAGCCGCACTCTCCTGAGGTTTCAGAGTGGGGTGCTTGCTACCTTCTACTAAAAGAGACGGTAACATCAATGACTGCCTGTCACTTGGTCACATGAGAGTCAGCCACAGCCTAAGAAACGCATGCCCCCTTCTCCAAAGTCTTCCAAAACCTTGCCACGGAACAGAGGCTCACCACGACTGGAAACGTGAGGAGCAGCGGAACCCGGGGGGCAGTGAGACTCACTCCAGGCGCTGTCGCAGCAAGACCCCCTCCGAGCGTTCCCACGCCAGCCCGGGGACACCGAATGAGTCGTCCACGAGGGACCCCAGCAAAAACGTGCCTGAAAACTCACCAGTGAGAGGGCTTCGTAATAACATAAAGAGAACACATCGTTGCTTGAGTTTGCCAACGTTCTCACGCAGAGCCCCTCAGCTCCGTGAGCCCGCTGGCTGGGACGCACCGCCAGGGAGCTCAGAGAAGTAGAGGAGGCTTGTTCTGTGAGTTCTCTTCGCTCGAACACGAAGGTAGAAATCAATTTGCTCTCCCCTTCTAACCCCGAAGTCCCAGGAGAACCACTGTGTTTGGATGACCTACAGGTGCTCGGCGTCCTGGCAGGGCCCCCCACCCCCGACAGCGCACGCGGCCACCCGAGCATTGTTCTTCCCTCCCGCCGCCTCCTCCGTGCGGGGAGGGGGCGGGCACACGGTTCGGAGGTCACGCCTCACTCAAAGGATCATGGGAGTGCTTCTGGGAACACTTGTGACAGCTCTGCCAGCTGGACGAGGCTGGAAAGCCGGCGAGCGCAGGGAGGGCCTCGGGAGGGCGGATGTCACGCGTTCTCATAAAACGAATGACAACGATCAACCTGTCCATTTCACCTCGGCGCTGCTTTGCCTCCATGACGCCTCGGTGAGGCTGGAGGACATGGAGAGAGACACAAAGCCGGCTACTCTTCTGCCATCTGAAAAAAGCACACTGCTGCCCGACAGTTTGGGAAGGCAGGTTTTCACAAGAATATTCAATTTCAATATTCAATTGAACATTGAAATATTCAGTTTGCATAAGGGGAAACCCAGAGCCTGCCCGAGGGTCTCCCCAGCGTCTCGAGGCCGAGCGGACACCCAGGTACCTGGGAGGCTGAGTGCGAGGCTGCCCGCTGCTCTCCGAGGAGCCGAGGCGTAGAGCGGGCCCGGGGCTCACCCAGGCTTCCACACGGAACCGGAACCGAGATCCGAGGCCGCGCCACTGCCTCCATCTCCCCGGGCGCGTCCCTGGTGAGACTCAGCACGAGAGCCAGGGGCCACGTAAGACCGTCCACATTAGGAGGTCCCTTCCCACTCACTGCGAGTCAAAGAAGGTACTGACACAGGCGTCTGCTGAGGGCTGCGAGACCCTCCCCAGCCTTCAAGGTCACCAGGGAGGACTCCCTGCACTCTCTCGTGCTGTTGCTGTCTCTGTGTCTCTCTCTCTCTCTCTCTCTCTCTCTCTCTCATCCCTTCCCCAAATAACCCGCAGCAGGCAGCTGGTCACTGTTGGGCTGCCCTCCGCCTGGGAAAATGGCTTCGCTGATTCTCGCAGAAAGATTAAATCCAGAGCAAGGAGGCAGGGGTGGGAATCGTTTCCAATCAGTGATGGAACAGGTCTACTCGCCAGCCAGGATTCATTCCAGCAGGATGTAAAAATGAGCAGGCTCCCCCAGAGACCCACAAAGTCCAGAGAGGGAGACACGTGGTGGCACGTCTGGGTGAGAGAGGCCGGTGGCCTTCTGGCCTCGGGTGAGCCCATCAGAGGTAGGAAACAACACATCTCTTGGAAGGTAGACTCCAAACTCCCAGAGTCTTATCGGGAAAGTGAGAGGGGGGGGGAAAGTGTCTCATTCCTGTAAGTGCACATTTATTAATTTGTGTTTGTACAAATGTAGGAAAAGACGGTATCGACTAATGAAGTCTTTGAGTGAGAGGTCTCTTGTTCTTAAAGAATCCAGAATGTCAGAGTTTTAGGGACCCCAGAGTCTCCCTTCCCCCTCACAAACCCCCTTGAGCCTCTGCTGGATCGTCACCGGAGGGGACAACTCACTGCCTATTTTCACACGGCAGTCCTGGCCCCCAGAGCCCTCCCAAAGATGCGTGAGGTCCTGGCCACACGACATCCCCTCAAATACGGGAAGCAAGGCTCACCCCTGCTCAACACCGCCAGTGCTACTGTGGCCGGCACAGGACACAGCTCTGACACCACTCTCCACCAGGTGTCCCCCAGGGTCAATTCCGCGGACTCAGGGAGTGCTTACTATGCGCCACTCGGTTTAGACTGGACTCCCCCTAGATGCAGACCTTGGAGCTGTTCTGTTTTGTTGTTTGTTGAGGGAATCAAGGTCCTAAAACAAGTACTTCCTCCAGCAGTCTCTCCAGCTGCTTTCACATCCTGAGCCCGGACATGAGAAAGCACAGCGGGGCCGGGCAGCGGGTGCTACCAGATTTTCCCTCAGCTCAAGCAAAAACCACACACATTACTGACACATCCAATAAACTGTGAAGAAAGTACTTCCAAGTACAACCATTCAGGAAACGCTTTTAATAAAAGATGCATCGTAATGAATACATGTTAGAAACAGAGGCTAGGAAAGAGGATGTAAAAACAATTTGCTCTGGGGGCACCTGGGTGGCTCAGTTCGTTACACATTTCACTTCGGCCCAGGTCCTAATCTCATGGTTCACGAGTTCGAGCCCCGCGTCAGGCTCTGTGCTGACAGCTCGGAGCCTAGAGCCTGCTTCGGATTCTGTGTCTCCCTCTCCGCCCCACCTGCTCGCTTGCGCGCGCGCTCTCTCTCTCTCTCTCTCTCTCTCTCTCTCTCTCCCAAAAAAAAAAACAAAACCAATTTACTCTCTTATGTAGATTGAGCATTTCTCCTGAAACCCAACCTGGCAGCTCAGTCCAACCCTCCTTGCGGCTTAAGGGGGATCCCAATCTGGCCTCACTCAGGCCGGCTGCTCCAGATGGCAACCACCAGACCCAAGCTAAATGGCTGGGACATATGGTCCCTATACCAATGACGTGGATATCAGCAGTCATCCATGCGAGGTCCCCTAGGTGGAGTGACTCGGAATTAGTGTCCCAAGAGGTACCACTGCACTCAACTCAAGTCTACTTCTTCCTTCATCCTTAAGGCAGATTATCACATTAACAAACATGCTTTCAACGAACAGTTAACGTAATGTAAAGATTTACGTAAGATAAAAGAGAAGCAGGTTTGAAAGCTCTGAATGACTGGATGCCAGGTAGCTCACCAGGCACCTCCCTGGCCTTGCAGCTTGTGTGTCTGAGCCAGAGTCTGGGTCGCCGGCACGCGGGTGGCCTGGGCTCACCAGGAGTTCGACGGCTCTGGAAGTCGAGGGAGTGGGCAAGGTGTACTTAGGTGCACACTTTCTCCGGGACTTGGATCTGCAGCCCAGCCAGCCCGGGTGGGGGCAGGTTTCCAGGCAGAAGCACGGAGGCTCTGCTGGCCCGGTGGGAGCAGGTGCGGCACATCCACTAAGCTCCCTTCGCTGGGCACCCGTCACACGTATAAAGAACGAGTCTCCAACTGGAGGGTGGTGATGGGCACGCGCACCCCCTCTCGCACAACGGAACACCCAGCGTGTCACCAACACACTAGGAACTCAGCCTCCAAAAGCGCTTCAGGCCCTCCCCGTGCATGCTCACCCCTGCAAAGTGCCAGGGGTGAGGGGAGGCCTAATGGGGGCGGAAGAGCAGAAGGCAGAGACCTCAGAGTGCACCGGGGCCCTTCAAAGTCATCGGGGTGGGTGTCTCCAGGCGGGGCTTTGTTATCTGTAAGCTCTGTGATTCCCAATTATAAGGGGCATGCATGACTTTTTCAGCACAGGACAGGCTAGAGTTTTACATTTAAAAAAGATAAAGGTTTTAAACGGACAATTTCCAGAACAACAAAAACCAGCAATCACACGTCATTTAGACTTTGGTACAGAGAGTAGCAAAATTCTGTTCTCAGAATGGTCACCCAGATTGCTTATTAAAATTAAACTCGGTGGGGGGGCACCTAGGTGGCTCAGGCAGTTAAGTGTCTGACTCTTGATCTCGGGGTGGTGCATTTGAGCCCCACGCTAGGGGTAGAGATTACTCAGATAAATAAATAAACCCAACAAGTTAAACCAGATGATCTGATTCAAAGCTCTTTAAGCAGGGGGAGGGTGGAGTGTGTGGGTACAGATACAAGATCGGCCATGGTGATAAGCCATTGGTTCTATATGCTTGAAATTTTCCATAATAAAGTTTTTTTTTTTTCCAAATTTAAATCAGGCAACACCCCCTCCCCTCGCTTTAAGCCCTAGCTGCCAACTAAACCAGGCTTGGAGACCTATTAAAAGACATTAAGCACCTTCTCCCATGGGTAGTAAGGCCAGGGAACACCCCACCCCCACCCCCAGCCAAGGAAGGAGCAAAAGGAGCCCCTCCCCAAAGCTCTGCAGCAGCCCAGGTGCTTAAAGGACTGAAAAACACAGGATCCTCAGAAGTCACCCGAACGCTCCAATCTGGAGAGCCCTGCTCTCACTGGCTTCCTGGCCGATGCCACTGGGCGCCCCGGGATCTCCAACTCTAGTTCGGTTTCAGGGAAGTTCCACTGCTTCCGGCTTTAGCTCAGCTCCCTCTACACGTTACAGAAACACTGCTCCCTGGTGCTGCAGGAACTAACTCAGAGCAACTGCACTGGGACAAGTCCCCGGGTCTGTGTTCATTGGTGCACAAAGGGTAAAGGCGTACGTGGCCAGCACTGGTTTGATTTCATGCCCTTTCTTCCTCAAAAAATAACAAAACAAAAAAACCCACCCTAATAATTATATCCTTCTCTCCAATGATTTAAAAAATCCATTCCTCGGGGCACCTGGGTGGCTTAGTCGGTTAAGCGCTCAACTTCTGATTTCAGCTCAGGTAATCATCTCACAGTTCCATGAGTTTGAGCTCTACACTGGGCTCTGGGTGAGCCTGCAGAGTCTGCGTGGGATTGTCTCTCTCACGGGCGCTCTCTCTGTCTGTCCCCTACTCACATTCTCTCTCAAAATAAATAAAGTTAAAAAAATAACAAATAATAATAATAAATCCATTCCTTATTAAAAATAAACAAGATACTGCCTAAGAACCACATTAGCATCACCAGACTCTGGTGGAAGAGATGTGGAAGGCTGCTCAGGTCAATTTCAAGTCCATGGCTCCTTTAAAGACCTTATGAGCCAAGACTGAAGTAAGAACCCAGATGTGACTCGGTGTCTCCAACGTGCCCGGCACTTCCCAAGGAGGAAACGGGGGCACAGGGAGGCCAGTCGCCTGATCAAGGTCACACAGTGTGGATGTAGTGGCTGCAGTGTGGGTGTCCCTTGTTAAGGAAGACACCAGTCCCTCTGGAGTACTCACGGTTCTGCCCCTTGTGAGGCCAGAGATGAAGTGACCCCCTCCGCAGACAACTGCACCCACACCACAGGGTGGAGAAGACGGCTGGTGGGGTCACACACCCCTCCCAGCCCCAGACATCCCAGGTTAAAAGTCTCTGGATTTTGGATCACTGAAGGGCTAGGGAAGGAGGGTCTCCAATGAAAACGGGCCATCCAGGTAACCGGCCCCGCCACCCTGGAGCCAGGCTCCCTGAGCTGCCCTCGAGGTCTGTCTCCATGCTGCTGCTTCCCCACCCTTTGGCAACCCTGGCTTGACTGGACTAAAAGTCTCTTTGGACTGACCTCCTAAAATAAGGCAGGCATTTGCTTGCCCATATATATAAGCAAACCTTTACTGAAAACCAAAGATGAACAAAAAGGGACTATTTACAGAAAACACAAGGTGCCTAAGCCCTGTCTAGATCATAAACACAAGATTTTGTTAAGATAAGCTAGATCCTGGCTCCCATGGGCACTGCCATCTTCGGAGGCCCTGGTTTGGCTCTTCCATTCACCTCCCTGCCACTTCCCACCTGGCACCTGGATCTCACATAAAGGAGCCGTCTCCTGGAAATCTAAACCCGATCCTCGGGGCCAAATAAATAATTTCAAGGAGCAGGTGACACAGATGAAATCTAGAAAACAATTTTGCAAAAATAGCTGCAAACTTGGAGAGAAATAATTTTTCTCAGGTACAAACCCCTTGACCCGAGGGTTTTGCAAAGGTATTACACAAAGCTTTTACACATTCATTCATTCCACATGATTTCCAGCAGCGAAAAAGCGAAACTAACCTTAAAGCTCAGAGTAGGTGAATCACAGGGAACCATTAAATGAACCATTATATGATCAGCAAGGAGAGGTTTGCAATGGTGTTTGAAGTGAGGTGGGAAAGGGCTCTGTGATGCCAGGACAGACAAGCAAGGCCGCAGAACTGAAAGTATGAAAGTCAGATTTTAAAATACGCTCAGAGAAAACTGGGGAGGAAGAAAAGCCCAAACCCACACCAAGGTAAAAGCGGTTTTATCCATGAGGAGGGATTGCTGAGGACTGTTAGGTTTTTATCCTCTTTAAACTTTCCTGCATTTTCCAGCAATGGAACACGCACCCCCCTCCCCTTTCCTTCTGACTGTAAATGTGATACGGGCTCTCCGTAAAAACTTGAAGCATTACAGAAAACAAAACGCCCCCCCTACCCTCCCACCACCCAGAGGACGTCACTCCCTAAAGGTAACTCACACTGATCACTGGGCTTCCATTTAACCAGATGTTTTCCAACAAGCACTACTTTAAGAATCAAGTATTTTCGTTACAGAACCATCCATATGATCCTATATAGACGGATTGTCCAGGAAGAAGAAAAAAATCAGTAGTTTGTCTGGAGCAGGAAGGGAATCGGGGAGTAATCACAAAAGGGTGGGTGCAATAGATCTGGGGGGGGAGGGGGATGACAATATTGTTAAATCGGATTGTGGGGACAGGTCTGCAACTCTAAATTTACTAAAAACCTTACAAAACTGAGCTGCATGTTCAAAGCCAGGACAATCTGTGATATGTAAATTATGCCTCAGTAAAGCAGTTGCAGAAAACCAAAACACGACAGGGGCAGGACCAGAAGCCCCCTGCCGGCTGGCCTCTGCTGGGAGCGTGAGGGGGCAGCCGTGCACCCTGCTTCCCCCAAGAGCACTTGGCAAGGCCATGTGGACGCAGCAGAGGAAGCTGGTGACCTCTCAGGATCACTGGACACACCTCCCGCTCCCAGAGGCTCGTCCGATAGAGTGCGAGAGCGAGAGTGGGGGGCCGGAGGTCAGCCCCACTGTACACAGGACTCGGCGAAGTCCTGGCCCTGAAAAGCCATGGACTGCCAGGCGGGCCTTAATGACAAGCGGCAGCGGAGACGGAGCACAGGCCCGAGGGGCCAAATACCACACGGGGTTCAGGATGTGCTGTGTGTACGAAAGCGGAGAAGGCGGCTCTCATCCACCAGAAACCTGAAAGCTGCCTCCACGAGATGTCACTCCCTGGAAGTGTTCAGAGGTGAACGGAGATGGGCCAAGGTGAAAATGAGAACCGGGACGAGCCAAGGGCAGGAGAAGGGGAGCGGAGGGTCACATACCACAGGAGAGGCACACAGCACAGAAAAGCCACGTGGATGCTGGAAAGGATGGAAATGAGCACAATTCTTTTAGGAAGTAACTGGCAATTCAGGGCCAAAAGGTTTTCAAGTGGTCACACCCTTTGCAGAGATCCTTTAAAAAACGGGGAAATGATCTATTTTATGTTAAATGAGCACAGTTGGATCTACGTATTTAATCCCAACTAAGGGGAAAAAAAGCCAATATCCTGGAGAGAAACGATACATGAAAATGTTGAGTGTTTTTCTCTGGGGAGGGAAATTAAGTGCTTCTTTTTCTTTTACCTGTTTTTCTGAACTTTCCAAATTTCTACAGACGTACTCTTCAGTCTATAAATGCCCATGATCCAGCTGCCAACTGGATTTTAACTTTACCCTCTAGGTTTGCACTGTGCAGAAACGAGGCTTTGTTTTCCAGACATAACATCCTAACGCTGAATCTGCTTTCCCAAATTACAACCCACCAATCAAAACCTGACAACCCCCAGGTCCCGGGGGGGGGGGGGCAAGGGGGGGCGGGGTGTGCATCCCAGCTCTCACCGAGAATGATCTCTACTAGGAGCACATAAAACTTGTATCACCCGTCGGGAGAGGAGGATTTTGTAGCTGCTGCCACTTTGTTTTCAATCGGGAGGGGGAAAAACAACAACAACGATGAATTTAAACCTGAGCCTGGAGAGACCGGGTCACGGGGCAGGACTAGGCCTTGAGGGGAGCCCAGCATTACCTGTAAGGAAGCTGGAGCCACAAGACCTTCGTGCCATCCTAAAAGTGTTCTGTGGACACAGCAGTCCAGCAAAATGATTTCAGCTGGCAGAGTCCCTTAACGGACATGCCCCCGGGAGGCCTCCCCAAGGTCAGGGGCAGAGCAGTCCAGACAGAGCCCAGCTGAGAAGTGGCAGGGCAGGGCACAGCTAACCGCCCAATCACCGCAGCAGCCCCTCAGGGGCTCACGAGCCCCCTGCTCCTCTGCCTGGAGGCCTCAGCCAGAACGCTAGGCTGCGCTGATGAGCAAGGTGCAGGTAATTCGAGTTGCGGCACAAAGTTTCTTTTACAGTGAAAAACTGGAATAGGTCTGGCTGGGGGCGCCTGGGTGGCTCAGTCAGTTAAGCGTCCGACTTTGGCTCAGGGCATGATCTCACGGTTCATGGGTTCGAGCCCCGTGTCGGGCTCTGGGCTGATGGCTCAGAGCCTGGAGCCTGCTTCAGATTCTGTGTCTCCCTCTCTCTCTGCCTCTCCCCTGCTCGAACTTCATCTCCCTCTGTCAAAAGTAAATAAATAAAACCTTAAAAAAAAAGAATCAGAATAGGTTGGATGTTAGCTCTCTAATTAGGACACTCTGGCCTGTATCCTAGGAGCTTCCTCCAATGTGCGAGGAAAAGGGTGGAGGCAGAGCTAACACAGGCAGCGGTCTCCAGCCCCACGTGGGGTGTGGGCTTTCCTTTCGGGGAGTTAAGAGCCAGCCAATCAATCTGCCAATCGAGTGTTAAGGGATCCTGGGTCTACAGACAAGGAAGCCAACTAATCTCAAGTACTGAACAGAAGACTGGACCTGCCCAGCCTGGGCACGGCAGCCAGCCGCGCGCTGGCAGGGACAGGCGCGCTGGGGCAGCTCCAAGGGCAGAGGAAACATCCAGAACACCCTTCTCTCCTGGCGCTCTCTATCTCTGAGGGGGTTTTTCCTTCGCAAGGCAGAAGCCCCACTCCCAGTTGTAAATCAGCTTAAACGCGCTGATCGCCTCTCCTCCCTCCCCCTCTTTAGGGCGTCTGATTAGTATTTTTCTCCTCTCTGTGCCCCCAGACAAGACTGTTTAGACATTGAAATGCACACATTACTTCCCGCTCTGGCACCTCCTTCATCCACAAGGCTCAGAGTTAGAAACTCCCCCGCATTTTCCCTCTCTGAGACACGAATCAAACCCTGGTGGCAGTTGCGACAATTCAGACCCAAGAAAGATGCAAAGTGCTCTGCCATCCCTTCCCTTCCACAAATGTTTTTTTCCTTCATTTGACTGCAAATGATTCACATGACAAGTGGCCTGGAGACCAGACCAACTTGACTCAACTTGACCCCCTGGTCTGCAGCAAGTTGTCACTCAGCCAACACATTTCCTGGGAGGACCGTTTTCAGTGTCTCTTGGTTTAATCACTGGCCCTGCTCACATCCAAAAGCCTCTCCTGCCCGGTGCCATGTGGATTCCATTAACTCTGCTATTTACTCTCCCTGCCGCCTCCCCCGCAGCCTGACAGTTAAAGTTTCCACCCCGAGGGCCCCTTAGCCACCTGTTGCTCCTCTTCTGTTGTCCGATCTGACGTGCGTGTCACCTCTCTAGGTTCTGGGTCACCTCTTCCAGGCTGGCTGTGGCCTGGGTGGGAGAATCCCGCACCCAGGACCCGTCTGGCCACACGGGAGAGGTGCTGGGGCACACACAGCTCCCGCAGGGCGAAGAGGCCAGGCAGGGGCCGAGATGACAGCACACTCGGATGCTGCTCCAGGCTGCTGGGGGGGGGGGGGGCACTTCCCCCATCTGGCTTCCAGCTGACCCGAGTGGCTGGCCAGGTGGTTTTCATTTGCAGATGAAACCCCAGCAGCTCCACCGCCACACACCTCCTGACCCCGGAGTCGACGTGAGGCTGACAGGCACAAAGTACGCCTGTGCATCGCGGAGCAGGGCTGAAAGGCCACACTTTCTGAGACCGGAACCAGGGGTAAGAGAGCAAAGTGGGGTCCGGAGGCTTGGTGGTTCTGACGACAGCCAAGAAACAGAAATGCACTGGTCTGACAAGATGTGAAGCAAATTTGGCACCGGAGCTCAGGAAACAGGGAGAGGATTCTTCAAGGATCTGCATCTCCTCTCAGGCTGGAGACACCGCAGGCTGTGCTCCTAAGCTGCTCATTAGCAAGCTCGAGACCAAGAAAGCAGCAGTGGGTCCTCCAGGCAAATTGCACTATGTCTACACAGCGTGCTACGACACAGCTAAAATCAGGTTTATAAAGAAAACATGATGATTGTGATTTTTTTTAAGGCTTGCTTATTTTTGAGAGAGAAAAAGAGACAGACAGAGTGCGAGCAGGGGAGGGGCAGAGAGAGGGGAAGACAGAACCTGAAGCAGGCTCCCGGCTCCGAGCTGTCAGCACAGAGCCCGACGCGGGGCTTGAACTCACCAACCACAAGATCAAGACCTGAGCCAAAGTCAGACGCCACCCAAGCGCCCGCGGAATGATTACGATTGAAACCACAGTAATACTGGCAAAGGCTTTCTGTGCGCTTAATGTGTTAATTCCTCCGGTCCCCATAACTGGCCTATCAAACAGCCTCCATGATTAGCCCAATGCATAGATGAGAGCATCAAGGCACCTCTGCTCCACGGTTACAGAACTCACTGAAGGTCACAGAGGTCTCAGTGGCACAGCTGGAGTAGGAGCTCAGCCCGGCTCCAGAAGGTACTGCCATGCTACACTGCTGGCCAGCAGAGAACAGAAGAGAAACACCACCGTATCTACTTATATACCCACCACAACGTTAAATATGATAGTAAAAGGCCAGAGAAAAGTACTCCAAAATAATATTTTGTCGGGGCACCTGGGTGACTCAGTAGGGAGCGTCCGGCTTCGGCTCAGGTCATGATCTCACGGTTCGTGAGTTCGAGCCCCACATCGGGTCTGTGCTGACAGCTCAGAGCCTGGAGCCTGCTTCAGATTCTGTATCTCCCTCTCTCTCTCTGACCCTCCCCTGCTTGAGCTGCCTCTCTTGGTCTCTCAAAAATAAATAAAAAACATAAAACAATAAAAAAACCCCAAAATAATATTTTGTCTAAGTGACAGGTCTAAGGTAATTTTTTTATACTCTGCTTTTGTTTTTTCTAATTTTCTACAATTTACTAAGTCAGAAGGAGACCATGACTATTATCACTGTTGAATCCTTAAAGAAAAAAGGTCTTCTGTGTGCTAGCAGTGAGGGACCTGTGATCGGTCTCTGGCTCTTCTAATGACACCTACACACGAGTTACTTCAACCACCACCACACATGTGAGTTTCTCCACCTGTGAAATGGGCATGCCACTACCTGACCTCAGAGCCGGTTCAGAAAGCAACGAGAGCACAGGCGGAGCCCCGGGCACTGGACTGGCATGAAAATAATCACACCCTTTCCGGGAGGCCCACATACACTGACCACAGCAGCTACCACTGTTTGATGCCCACATCACCAGGCATGGAGTTATCTACGGAGTCATGTCTTTCTAACGCCCTGGTAGGTGAAAGGAAGAAAATGAGGTTCAGGAGCTCGCCTGAGCCAGCGTGCCTGGAAGAAGCCAACCCGAGATTAGAACCAGGTTTGCCCAATCCCAGGGCCCATGCTCCTTCCGCGATCTCCACTTCCCTTTGAGATCAAGTTCCAGGTGAAGACAGACGGGGTATCACCATCTTCCTCTTTCTCGGCTGCTCCCTTTCAACTATTTCAGACTCTTTAAAGGTCCGAGGAGGGAGCACGCCTCACATTGAAATGATTACAAGGCAGTTCTCAGTATCTTTGTTCACACTCGAAACTTGATCCACCTGGTTCAATTATCCCCCAGCTGTCCTTAACTCAGTCCAAGTTCATAGACAGATTGATGCTGACAGTCTTGGGAACAAGCATCAGCCCTCCCCTCCTACAGCCATACTTAGGAGCAGTGTATTTTTCGGAACTGACTTCAGGAGAAGACTGTGGTGGCCATTGTGGCACACCAGATCCTAGACAGGTGTGGTGTGGTGGCTTTTAAACATGCACTCTGGGAGCGCCTGAGCACCTGGGGGGCTCAGTCAGTTAAGCGGCCAACTTCGGCTCAGGTCATGATCTTGGAGGTTCGTGGGTTCGAGCCCCGCGTGGCGCTCTGTGGGGACAGCTCGGAGCCGGGAGCCTGCTTTGGATTCTGTGTCTCCCTCTCTCTCTCTGACACTCCCTGGCTCACATTCTGTGTGTCTCTCTCTCAAAAATAAATAAACGTTAAAAAAAAAAAAACTACCCATGCGCTCTGCCTGGAGGCACCGATCCCAGTTCTCCCACGTGGGCCGGAGCTCAGCCTCAGGGTGGCTCAGACGGGTAACAGTGATGGCCTGGCCGAGGACTGCAGCCTAGAGCAGGGGAGAACAAGCATGCATCCTCCAAAGAGGCCGACAGCAACCTTCTCGAAGCAGGACCGTGTTTGATGGCGCCTCCTGACTCACCAGCAGGCATGGGCCCTGCTTTAGGAATCCAAATGTGCGAGCATTCTAGTTCCTTCCGACCTCCCAACAGACCTCCTGCCAGTGTTAATCAGATGCAGGAGAAACGTTTACTTCTTAAAAATTGTTGAAGGTTCATTCTATGGTTCCTTAAAGTGTGGATCTGAGATACAAAAAGTCCATTTTACTCCCAACGCCCTTCAGGAGTGTTACGCTGCCTCAGGGCACAGGCCACCTCGCCTGGGCGCACCCGAAGCGGGAGGAAGATCCTCGGGAGGTTCCTGAGGTCTACCTAGTTGTTCTGCAAACACGAAAACAGAGTCCAGAAAGAAAGCAGCTGGTACAAGAATCTTTGGAAGCAAAACCCCTTAAAAACTATCCCTTTATACTTCTGCAATATCGGCTGATAGTGAGGCTTGTGTCGGAAAATCTCATACTTCTGAAGGATAAAGGGGCAAGGGAAGAGAAGGACATAAAATGCAGACCCTCGCCACGTTTATTTTGGGAAGGAACAGGCAGGAGCCCACAGAAGGTTATGAAAAGCCCCGGTGACGCCATCTGTCGTGTTTATCTTTGGAATAATAGAAAGGGATGTTTATTATTTGTAGGAATTCGCTTTGCTATCCCACTGCTCGTTCCTGTATGCCAAGACTGCTCTCATCCGGTGCCAGGGAGAGACTGCTGACTCCTCAGGTTTGCAAAAATTACCACTGCTCAGTTTGCGTCCCCCTGCAGGGCAGGCGGACACGCACCAAGTCAGCTACGCGGAGGGACTGCCACCGCTGGTCCCCAGTGGTTCCCACTGCACTTTAAGGCCTTAAGGACACTGAAGTCTGAGAACGCCTCAGCCTCATCGGCGAGCTGCACAGAAATGCCCACCGAGTCAGCACGGGTTCCCAAGGAGAAGCCACCGCAGGGTCTGGAAGTTGGATCGTGGCACAAGGAAGGGGGGTAGTGGGGACAGAGGACGGAAAAACGGAAAGGGGAAGAGAAGGCTATGGATGAGAGGAAAAGAACTTGTGGCCACAGTTGGCTTACGAGAAGCCTTTGAGAATGGGGTGGGGGGGGGAGAAGGGGCACCTGGGTGGCTCAGTCTGTTCAATGTCCAACTCTTGGTTTCCAACCTCAGGTCATGATCTCGAGGTTCATGGGATCGAGCCCCTCCCATTGGGTCTGCACTGACACTTCAGACCCTGCTTGGGATCCAATCTCTTTCTCTCTCTCTCTCTCTCTTTCTCGCTCCTTGCCCCTCCCCCACCCACTGTCCATCTGTCTTTCTCTCCAATAAAATAAAATAAAATTAAATTAAAATTAAAAAAACAATCCTGTAATTGGCAAAATATGAAAGCTTTTTTTCCTACTCCCAACTAACGCGTGGTGGAAGGGACGGAAAGGCATACAGAACGCTGGATGAACGACCACGGTACCTCTGGTACCTCTGACACGCGTGCAGCACCCAGGCGCCTGCAAAGTGCTTCGACCTCAGCTGCAGAAACCTGCGACAAAGACGCCACCTCCGTCCCCCTCTCAGGAGAGGACGTGGGTGCTCCGGGAGGCGAGCGGAGCCCTGCCCGTGGCACAGGATGCGGCCAGAAGGGGAGAACACTTCTGCACCTGACAGTGTGGGAGTAAATAACGTACCCCTAAACCATCTCAGTACTACTGCCCCCGCATCTCTGAACGACTCGAGTCCCGAAGCCCTCAACACACCCCAAACAAAGCATATCCATCATGCAAATGGCTAACATTTATTGAGCATTTACTATCTGACAGTAACAAGGCTATGAAGCATTTATTATTGCAAGTATTATTTTATAATTATTTCTCTCCATCCCCAATACCAACCCTCCCCCCCTTGCCCAAGCCACCAGGTCTCCCCTGGTCTACCACAGTGGCCTCCTGACTGACCCACACTTACCCAGCCCCCTCCCTTCTCCACACCTGGCTCAGAGCAACCTTAAAGTCTCAAATGATAAGCCCCACTGCTTACACCCTTCAAAGTCTCCTAGGAAAGGGGCACCTGGGTGGCCTCAGGTCATGATTCTCGCAGTTCTTGGAGTTCGAGGCCCGCATCAGGCTCTGTGCTGACAGCTCAGAGCCTGAAGCCTGTTTCGGATTCTGTGTCTCCCTCTCTCTGCTCCTCTCCCGATCATGCTCTCCCTCTCTCTTTCTTTCTCTCTCAAAAATACAATAAACATTTAAAAAGTTAAAGAAAAAAATCTCCTAGGAAAAAGACAGACAGACAGACACACACACACACACACACATACCCCTGGCAACTAGGAGGGTCCTGCCCACCTCTCCATTCTCATCTCCCACCCTGCTCCTTGCCACCACGATCTTCCTTCCGTCCCTCAACTCCTTAAGCTCCTGCTATTCCCTCAGCTCAAGCCTAGCCCCTCCTGACTCCTGATGTCAACCCCCTACTGCAGCCTCATAGACTGTGGGCCCCAGGACTCCCCGGTTGGTGTCAGGCTCCTCCACCAGGCGCACGCTCCAGGAGAGCAGGGTAGTGTCATTCTGTGCTGCCTGGGTCTGTACAGTACTTAACTCAGGGTCAGTGAATCCAGTGAATACCATTCCGTGATCTACTTGAGCAGCAAGAACACAAAAAAGCAGCAAGTTGCCCCCCAGGCCCAAGCGAGCCTCCCACCAGCACACAGCACACAGGTGCAGGTGAGGGGCTGCAGGGAGGTGTGGGAGGAGTGCTGGCTGCAGAGTCAGCACGTCCTGATAGGGTGAGGGTGAGGCCTGAGGATGACCAGCCCCGTGGGCGAACAAACCCCAGGTGGCTTCCAGTCCGGGGTCCGGAGTCCTCGCCAAGCACCCCGCCCTGGGACTCTGTACCGATGTCAATCCATCCACCTCCACTGCACGGCCTCCCTCGCACTGAGCATCCTGTTGTCACCCTGCTTCTGCCCCTGCCTCTCATGATCCCTGCTCTGTGCAGCGGCCAAAATAATGTTTTCTAACATAGATGAGATCCCGGTATTCTGCTGCTTAAAACCCTAAGTCTTCTCATTACCATTCGAGTAAGACCAGAGGCACAAGGCCCTGCATCACCAGGACCCTGGCAACCCGGACGCTCCTCCGCACTCCACCTCAGCGCCCCTGCACGGCTGGCCCCCTAGACCCCCCCAGCTGGCACTCTCACCCACCTGCCCTGCCCACCCAGCAAACCACCTGCTTCTTCACAGCACTTATCACTGGAAAGGCTCGCGTTTATGATCCATCTTGTCACAGGGAAGCAGGGACTCTGTGTGGTTCACCACATGGGTGAATATTTGCTGAATCAATGCCTCCTACAGTGGTTGTTGGGTTTTAGTTTATTTTGAGAGAACGAGGCGGGGGTGGGGGGGGGGTGCAGAGGGAGAGGGAATCCCAAGCAGGCTGCATGCTGTCAGGACTGAGCCTGACATGGGGCTCCAGCTCATCAACCACAGGATCATGACCTGGGCCTAAATCAAGAGTTGGCACTTGACCAACTGAGCCACCCAGGCACCCCAACAATGTTAATACAATTGCTGCGCCCTTCCTGGGGGCCTGTGCAAGAAGCATATGTGATGCATTAACTCATCCTCCAAACAACCACCGTATTCCCATTTTACAGAGGAAGAAAGTGAGGGACAGAGAGGATATGTGGGATTCAGAGCCAGGCATCCAGCTCCAGCACTTGCATTGCTGACCACCCCACGTGTGCTGCCTCTCACCACGTCCCTGGAATGCAGACTTGTCTCCCATGCGGACGGGAGGGCCTGGAGGGCCGGTACCAGATCTAGTGGCACCTGTGTCCTCAGTGTTAGGTACACTCACAGGAGGAGGTCCTAGATGAAAGCTTAACAATAACTGGAGGAATCAGGAGCACCTGGGTGGCTCAGTTGAGCGTTCAACGCTTGGTTTTGGCTCAGGTCACAATCCAGGGCCGTGACATTGAGCCCCACATGGAGCCCCACATCGAGCTCTGAGCTGAGCATGGAGCCTGCCTCTCTTTCCCACCTGTGCACATGTGCATACGCTCTCTCTCTAAAACAAAAAATAATAAATGAAGGAAGGAATCAGAGGGGCACCTAGCTGGCTTAGTCAGTAGAGCATATGACTTTTGATCTTGAGGTCATGAGTTCGAGCCCCACATGGAGTGTAAGGATTACTTAAGAATAAAATCTTAAAAAAAAAAGAAAACAAAAGCATCAGAGAGGACTTGTCTCGGAAAGCCGTAAGAAGGATGGCACCCTGTCTGCCGTATTTGCAACTCACACTTGCCCTCAAGGATGGCGCACCCTGCAGGGGGGACCAGGAACGAGACACTGGCCACCGGAGTCACACCCCCAGAGAGCGAGTCAGTCCTGTAAGGTCTCCTATTTCACTGTATAATAGCTACATCCCCCTCTCTACACACTCTTTTCCAGGGGACGTCATGCAAATAACACTTGAAAGGAGTTCCCCACTGCTTTCATTTTGCAAAGTTATAGAAGAACACTAACAGCTACTATTGTTTTCTCCATGTTATGCATTTATGCACAATCTCCGCTGTATCCTTGTGACCCTGTGGAGCACACATGGTCACCCCAAGCGAGCAGGGAGTCTCGGTGATCCAAGAGCAGCTGACCCACAGCCGCGAGCAGGGGTCCGGGCTGTCCACTGCAAACCTGCGCTCTCTACAATGCCAAAGCGGGCATAACGTGTTTTGGGAAAGTGGTCCCAATTTTCTCCAAATGATTTCAAAGTGGTCATCCACGTAGCAGAGCTCAGAGACTGCAAGGCAAAGGCAGGACCACGTTTGGGGGAAGCTCTTCCAAGCTGATCGTTCTAAATGCCCCACCACAGACCCAAGCTCTGCTGGTGCGAAACTGCAGCGGTCAGCAGGTGCCCTCATGGAGAGATCCACCCCCTGGTATGGGGAGGAGGGGCCAAGGGCTGAGTCCACCCTGTGAATTCACGGAATTGGCCTGCAAAGAGGAAGCCAAAATGCAGACCAAGCAGCCAGGAAGCCAGGGGCCCACGGGGGCTGGCTGCGCGAGCCTCACAGGCCAGTCACAGGTGGCTCCGAGGGACTAAGTGGCAGGTGCAGGTGATGACGCTAGGGCAGAGAGGAAACAGGTGGCATCTAAGAAATGCCACAGGCCAAAGCCGGGCTGAGTCCTGGCTACGGAGAGTGGAGCGTGCCAAGAGCACCCAATACCAGCCAGCAAGTGACCTTGAGAGCACCAGGCCCCCAAGGGATCATGGCATCCAAGACTTGGTGATAATCCGCTCTTATTTTTTCACTCAATAAATAAACTCCATTCTCTGAAAGAGGCAGAGTTCAAAGGACCTCTCTGTGCCCACCAATGGTCTGCCCAGCGACGGGAGTCCAGACAAGCGCATCACCTTAAAGCCTTCCCAAAGGGCCGGCCGACACCAAGGTCCGCGGACATGGTCACGCCCGGCACCACAGCGGCTACCATGTTCTTTCTCTCTGAGCCATGAAGAGGGCAGAGTCTCAGAGCAGTCTGTTTACATGAGAAAAATAAAGACCAATTTCCTGCATTTTATAGGGTTCTTAAATGCAAGGCTCATAACTTTAAGAGCAACCAAACAATATGCTACCACTGTAAATGGAACGTGTTGAGGAGAGAAGAGCTTTGAAAAGGAAAACAAATGAAATACCAAAAGACCTCTGAATACTAATAAAACCTCTCAGAGGCGGGCTGCGAATCCAAGGCAGGATCAGGTGTTCTGCAGGAAACACACACACACACACACACACACACACACACACACACACACACACACACACCCCAGATCTACGTTTTGTACAGAGGCTGTCACATAGGAAGAGCTTTCCAACAACACCAGGCTCACAAGACCCCCGTCTTCAGTTCCCTGGAGCGTAGCTGCCCATGGTCGGTTCATGAACAACGGCCTTGGATGGAACGCAGACCCACCCCACCCAGCCATGACCGCACTGCACAGACCAACTCGCAGGCCCAGCCTGGCCAAGTTATCAGTCCATCCAACCACATGAGGTCCTTAGACGGCACCTCCGTGGGGCTGCCCCCGTGTTCTACCCGGGAAGGGGAAGGAGCTGTGTGCTGTGACACAGAACCGCTCAGACCACGAGATCCACGAGACACAAAACCACTTACATTTCAAAGGGAGAAGGCAGGGGGTGCCTAGACACAACTTGAGCAAGAGACGCTCCTACACAGGTCACCGGTTCCTCCAGGTCATGAGAGGCACTAAGGAGGGTCATTACATTCACCTTAATGGGGCAGGATTTGCAGCCAGGAAATGGAACAATGACCAGCATTCCGACTATTACTTAGAGATTAGCTCCGTGCTGTGGGGCGGGGAGAGGGGAGGTTTAAGGGCTCTATTAACCCTTCCCCCCCCCCCCCCCCGGAGGCAGGAAGTTCCAGCAAAAAGGCTGTCACTCTACCCAAGTCTTGTTGGAGCTAAAGCACAGCAGGAAAATCAAACAAACCAAAGGGGAATTGGAGCCGTTTGCCAAAGGAGGGGCCTTGGGATTAATGGACTCTTTAATTTTCGAATTTCCTGAGGTTTCCGGCTAATTAGGCCCCTTAGCCATACTGTAATGTGATCAAATTTCAGCTGAGTTCCCAGAACCGCGGAAGGTGGAAGATGGCACTGAAATCGTCGCTGAGCCCCAGGGACTGCCGACAAGGCCCACAGCGCTGGCTTCCAGCTTGATCCGCACTAATTAGGCACCTCTAATTCCCCCAACAAGGGCTCAGAGGCCGGCTCGAAGGGCACCGTGTAATCCACCGTGTACGCTCAGGGAGCTCTGGTCTGGCACTACTACTCGGGGAGAATTCTCTAGTTCGGTATGAGCGTGCAGACACACACGACTCACAGGTGGGGAGAGACGACACCGAGCGCAAGGCTAGCCAACACACGTGGGGGCAGACATCTTCAACCCCGCTAACCAACCAACTGAGGTTAAATGAGGTACTACTATTCGTTGCTTATGAAATCAGAAATTTAGGGAGAAAAACGCCGAAAGGCTGACAAGGAAGCAACACATGGACACACGTATTGCTGGTGGAGTCAGGACGTGGCCTGCCACGCTGGGAAGACAGGCTGGCAGTCTCTGTCAAGGGATGTGACCGTGTTCCCACTCTGACACAGGGAGAGGACCCCTGGGGGTCCATCCTACCAAAGAATCGCAAAGCAAGGAAAACTGTGTAAGGGCCCCCAGTCACTGGTAAGCTAGTCAGAACGCAAAACGTGAAGCGACCCACACGGACGTGGGGGAGGTCAGAGCTGTGTCCACCTGCTCTGCTCTGAGGAAGGACAGCTCGGCAGACTTCTTGCTCATGCAGGCAGAGTCCTAGGTCACAGAAGTTGTTCTGAGTGGACATTACTTTCAAGAGCAGCAAAACTGAGCAGGAGGGAGGCACAGAGATTTCCCATCTAACTCCTCCCCAACTTGTGCACAGCCTCCCACATGACCGGCACCCCCTCTAGAGCGGGGCCTTGGAGGTGCCCGGACCCGCACCGATCCTGCAGAGTCGTAGTCTACCCTCCAGGCACCCACCACACAGAGTCTCATATAGGGTAGTTCCACCAGAAGTGTGAGAAGGCCCATGTGCTCTACCTAGTTCAGCCTTTCCTCCCCCCCAACCCCTGGCCTCTCTATGGTCTCTGCAGTGTGCCTTTTCCAGAACGTGCTATTGCTGGAATCACACAGAGGGCAGCCTTTTCAGACTGGCTCCTTTCACTCAGTGCGTTTAGGTTTCCCGTGTCTGCTCAGGGCTTGACAGCCGCTCTCTCTTTAGCGCTGACTAGAGTCCCACAGGGATGGGCCGCAGTCTGTTGTCCACTCACCTGCTGAGGGACATCTTGGTGGCTTCCAAGTTTTAGCAATTACGAGTAAAGCTGCTCTAAACACCCACGCGCAGGTTTCTGTGAGGACATAATTTTCATCTCTTTTGGGTAAATACCAAGGAGAGCGGCTGCTGGAATGTATGTTTAGTTTTATAAAAACCTGCTAATCTCTCCCAAAGGGCCTGTCCCACTGGCATTCCCACCAGCAACGAATGTAAGTTCCTGCTGCTCCACGCTGCCAGCACTTGGTATTGTCGGTGTTCCGGATCTAGGTCATTCTAGCAGATGTGGGGTGGGAAAGCCCGGATCTGGGTCCTTCTAACAGATGTGGGAGCCCAGATCTGGGTGGTTCTGACAGATGTGGGGGGGGAAGCCCGGATCTGGGTCATTCTAACAAATGTTGGGAGGGAGGAGAGCCCAGATCTGGGTTGTTCTAACAGATGTGGGGGGAGCCCAGGTCTCAGTCATTCTAATGGATGTGGGGGGGTTCCCGGTTGGTCATGTTGGTTTTTAAAAAGGAAGATATGGGGTACCTGGGTGGTTCAATCAGGTAAGTACAGACTCTTGATTTCAGCTCAGATCATGATCTCACGGCTGTGGGATCTCCCCCAAGTAGGGCCTCAAGCTAAGCATGGAGCCTACTTAAGATACACTGTTTCTCTCTCTCTCCCCTCCTCTGCCCCTCCCCCACTTGCGCTCACTCTCTCAAAGGGAAAAAAAAGATTCTCTCTCCATCTGCCTTTTCCCGACTCGTGTGCACGCACTCTCTAACATAAAAAATAAAGTGCTCCTGGATTTTTTTAAAAAAAGGAAGGGGATAAAAAAAATACCTGTGGCCTATGACCATAACTAATCAAAACCCATGTGTACATGAAAAATAAAAGGACTTATTAAAAATGAGACTCTTCGGGCGCCTGGGTGGCTCAGTCGGTTAGGCCTCCGACTTCACCTCAGGTCATGATCTCACGTTCGTGGGTTCGAGCCCAGTGTCGGGCTCTGTGCTGACAGCTCAGAGCCTGGAGCCTGCTTCCGATTCTGTCTCCCTCTCTCTCTGCCCCTCCCCATCTCATGCTCGTTCTCTCTCTGTATCAAAATAAATAAAACATTACAATTTTTTTAAATAAAAATAATAAAAATAAATAAATAAATAAATAAAAATGAGACTCTTAAGAAGTGATTTTCCTTCTATGATCCAAACTTCTCACAATGAAGCTTTATTAGACTGAACCATATGAAACTGCCAGTGGTAACCACTGTTGGCCTACGAAGATGGCAATTTCATGTGGCTCAGCTTCACAGTTTTATAATTACGTTTTCCTAACCTCAGAGATTCACAGCTTTTGTCCCTATTCTATGCGTCCACTCCCTCTCAGTTTAGACAAACCTCTCCACACATGTGGGCAAACAAGCTGATGGGTCTGCAAGCCAACCTTCACAAAACTGTAATCCACAAAGGTAGGGAGGTCCTCCTAAGAGGACATGAAACAGCTGATTTAAAAAAAACAAACAAACAAAAAAAACCAGCCAGGGGTGCCTGAGTGGCTGAGTCGGTTAAGTGACTGACTCTTGATTTCAGCTCTGGTCATGATCTCATGTTTCTAAGTTTGAGCCCAGAGTCAGGCTCTGCACTGAACGTGAGGAGTCTGCTTGGGACTCTCCCTCTCCCCCTCTCTCTCTGCTCTTCCCCCCCTCCTCAAATAAAGAAACTTAGGGGTGCTTGGGGGGCTCAGTTGGTTATGTGTCTGACTCTGGCTCAGGTCATGATCTCCCAGCTCATGAGTTTGAGCCCGGCGTCAGGCTCTGTGCTGACAGCTCAGAGCCTGGAGCCTGCTTTGGATTCTGTGTGTTTCTCTCTCTCAAAAATAAATGAATATTTTAAAAACCTTTTTTAATAAATAAACTTAAAAAGAAGAAAACAGCCAGTGAAAAGTCAACTTCACCGCCTCTGAGCCCCATTCTGAGAGCCACAGGCAGGTCTCCCCGCACCGCTGTGTGGACATGGCACTTCTAGGCTGCGAATTCAAAGGGCAGAAAGCCTTCACTTGGTCAAGGAAGCCGGGGCGCAGCGTCCAGCACCGCAGCCTCCTGCACGGGCGGGAGGGGTGTCTGTAGCGGGGGGCCAGCTCTACCGCTGCTGGGCTCCCCTCACTTCTGCCGGCCCTTCCACAGGCCTCTTTCATCCCCTCCAGGACCCAGCTTTCAGGCCAGCATCTCAGAGGACATTTGCTTCCCTTTGCTGGGCTTGGGGCATGACCAATTCTACTGCACAAGGTACCCGGATTCCTGGTGCCCAGCAAACAGGATCTGAAGGACGGGAAGGCACACTGGGAACCAGGAACCGCAGACTGAACAGTGGTCTGCGGAGGTGGAACAATGTCTTTTAAATTTAAGCACACACGGGGGCGTCTGGGTGGCTCAGTTGGTTAGGTGTCTGACTTCAGCTCAGGTCATGATCTCATGGTTCATAGTTTGAGCCCTGTGTCAGGCTCTGTGCTGACAGCTCAGAGCCTCAAGCCTGCTTCAGAGTGTGTCTCCCTCTCTCTCTGCCTCTCCGCAACTCACACACTCTCTCTCTCAAAAATAAATAAACATTAAAAAAAATGTGAGCACACACATAGAAAACATCTAGACAAACGCATACACCGCGCTCCTAGCACTATCGCTGGGGTGGACTTTGGGGTGGTTCCACTTTCCAACTCACACATTTCTACGCTGTTCAAAAAGACCATTATTTTTGCAGGGAGAAAAATAGGAAATGGAAGTATTTTTAAGAAGAGAGGATGAGAGATCTGCTTTGATTCACTTCTTTCTGAAACGTCCCTCCACTCCTCGCGCAGCCTGCTGGCCTCGACTTCAGAGTTCCCACATAGTAGAATTTCTTTACCCAAAAAAGGGAAAAGAGGGGCAGGAGAAAGAAACATCACGTACTGGAAGGCCCCCCAGGCCTGGCTGTGTGAGCCTGGGCGGCTCAGTCAGTTAAGCATCCAACTTCAGCTCAGTTCCTGATCTCACAGTCCATGGGTTCAAGCCCCTGTGTCGGGCTCTGTGCTGACAGCTCAGAGCCTGGAGCCTGCTTTGGATTCTGTGTCTCCTTCTCTCCCTGCCCCTCCTCACCTCCTCTCAAAAATAAAAATTAAAAACTAAACAAGCAAATAAATAAATGAGATAATGCGTTTACTTAATGTCTTGAACACCATGCCCGGAACACAGGGGAGTTCAGTAAGTGCTATTGCTATTAAAGACAAAATCATAAAACCTACTCCATCTGGTCCAACACCTCATTACAGATGGGGAAACTGAGACCTCAGGAAGGGAAATTAGCTTCCGATTATCCAATACAGCACCTGTTGTGGTACCTTATACACAGAGGGCACCCGTAAATGTAGTGAAAACAGTGCACGTGAAACAGTGGTAGTACTGGACATGAAACAACATATTCACCTCATCTGCTTAGAAATCTCTGAAATCTCTTAGTGGTATTCCCTATGGCTGCAATCTAGAATGATTTTTTAAATTAAAGAAACTTTTTCAATGGGAATCAACACCACCCGGACCTGCACTGCCCAATACCGTAGCCGCTAGCCACTCCTGGTTATTTAAGTTAATAGAAGTTAAATAACACTAAATATTCAGTTCCTCAACACACTAGCCACATCTGAAGCGCTACGTGGGTCTCGGGGACGCTGGACAGCACCGACACAACATGTCCGTTATCATGGAAAGTTCCGGTGGGCAGCCCGGCCGTAGAAGACAGAAGACATCCTTAAGCCATGTTTAATTTCTTAAACAGTGGATCTGGTTTTCTAAATCCTACTGTCTCCTAACAGCACTACCACAAGATCAGAAAAAGACTTCATTAGCCTTCCTTTCCTTATGCAAATTTGCATATTCTTATCAAGCCCAATCTCCCTCAAAGTTACAAACAATGTATTACTGGGGGAGGGAGGGTGTCGGTGGGGTCTAGAAGGCAATGGGGACCGAGGACAGGTGAAAGCAAATATGAGATTAATTGTGTTCTGAGCAAACACATCACTTCTACCACGATCCTCTACCCACATCAGTGAAGGGAACATGCTTCCAAATGGGTCAGTGGTCCACTTATGCAGAAGAACCATAAAAGGGCCGGTAGTTCACCTCTGCCAAGCACTTCTATTTTGCAACAGGACATGATGAGTGAGTGCACAAGCTAATTTCTTTTACGATCTAATTCTGATGCCAAAACACTCAGGTGACCCCACCGAAGCCCAGCACACCCTCCCTCCTGGGATGCTAGGACACATGATCACATTAAAGGCTCATCTGAGCCTCCGTCTGGCAGTGAGGCCCTTTCAAAAAATCAGAGGGATGATATAGAAGCATTTGTGTAATACTCTACCCTTTACACATTAAAAAGGGGGGAAGTAAAGGATTTATTTATATTTGTTGTGTCTTAAAAAAAATGAGTAAAGAAAAGAAACATAGCTACACAAGGCTTACCCATGAAGATCAGCAGCAGAATTACTCATGACATCCCAAACCTGGAAGCACCCCCAAATGTTCACGAACCAGTATAAGGACACACTGTAAGATACCCACACCGCAGAACCTACAGAATCCTACACAGCAGTGAAAAGGAACAAACTACCAACACAGGGAACCACGTGGATGAATCTCCAAAAAATCAGGCTAACTGAAAGAAGCCAAACACAAAAGCCCACGTACTGCGATTTCCATGAAATTACAGAAAAGACAAAACCAAAGCAACAAGGCAGATCAGTGGTCATGCAGGGATGCGGCGGGGGGGAGATGGAGGGATGCAAAGAGGCACAAGGGAGCTTGTTAGGGCGAAGGAACTCTTCTACAACTTGATGTGGTGGTGGCTACATGATTATCACCAAAACTTATTAAACTCTACGCTTCAAACTGGTGAATTTCATTGCATGGAAATAATGCCTTGATAAACACAATGAAATGAAACAAAAGAGAGCCTTGGGGATATTACCAGTGTCATATCATGGGTCTTGGGAAAGTGGGGGAGGGCAGGAGGGGATGGGCACACGAGGCAAGGACAGGAGGAACACTATTCATTACACAGTGCTTCATGCAAGAATCCTTATTTTGCATCCTGGGATTGCAATGCCCCTTTCAAAGCTGGGTTACTTTTTTTTTCTTTCTTTTTTTTTTTTAGTGTATTTATTTTGAGACAGCGAGAGAGAATGAGAATTCCAAGCAGGTTCTGTGCCGTCAGCACAGAGCCCGATGCGGGACTCAAACTCACGAACCCGGATATCATGGCCTGAGCCCCCAGCTCTGAGCACTGGCTCAGCTGGGGAGGGTGATCCCAGGCCTGGTTCCTGTCCGAGGAGCTACAGGCATGAAACCGTAAAGGGGGAGGCAGAGGAGCCTCTGTGTGTTTCTCTCTCTCAAAAATAAATGAATATTTTAAAAACTTTTTTTTAATAAATAAACTTAAAAAGAAGAAAACAGCCAGTGAAAAGTCAACTTCATCTCCTCTTCTCCCAGAGGCCAGCACTACCGGTCTCAGGCCTCCTGCGTTACCAGAAAAACAACAGTGGGGGCACCTGGGTGGCTCATTTGGTAAGTATCCAACTCTTGATATGCGCTCAGATCATGATCTCATGGTTCATGAGATCGAGCCTCACATCAGGCTCTGCACTGCAGTGTGGCACCTGCTTAGGATTCTCTCTTTCCCTCTCTCTCTGTCCCTCCCCTACTTGCACACTCTCTCTCAAAATAAACATTAAAAAAAAATTAAAGGAAAAGAAATGTTAAAGCAACAGTGACCGTTGGTTGAGCACGTCCTGTATACCCCAGGCGCCATACGACTCATCTGACATGGATTATCCCGTTGATCACAGCAAGGCCAACAACGACACGCACGGAGCCCGTGCACCACGCCCGGTGTGACGGCAGGTATGCTACCTGTTTCATTTCCCATAACCTCCAACAGACCCCATGCGGGGCACTAGCCCCACAGGGTTAAACGACGCCCAAAGCTACGCAGCTGGAAGCAGAGGAGCAAGGACACAAACCCGGGCGGCCTGGCTCCAGCAGCCGGGCTTAACATCCGAGTCCAAGAACGACTCTGTTCCCGGGACAGACAGACGCAACACTTACCGCCACACCCACGTCACACACCCCAGTGCTCTGCTCCCGGCCTCGTCCGCAGCGTGCCAGGCCTGCCCTGAGGGTCACCCGCTCTCACGCCAGAGAGGGGACCAGACGGACGCTGCTGGCCTCCTCGGCCTTGTTCTTTGCACTAGACCAAGCTGCTCCACTGGCTAACAAGCCGGGAGGGCTGAAACCCAAATAAAAATAAGAAGCACGGGGGGAGACAGAATGTTCCTGAGCTGCAGTATTTTTAAATCTCTATTTCTCTGAGCAAATGAATGATGTGTCCAGGTCGGAGTCCCAAGCTGCTGTCACGGGTGCGGGGACGCTACTGAACGGCACCACGGAATTCTTGGGCCTTGAGGGACCCTGGTGCTCATCAGTCCGATATAAAGAAGAAATGGGGGTAAGATGCTGGGGGGTGGGGTTCAGTTGGTTAAGCATCCGACTCTCGATTTCTGCTCAGGTCATGATCTCGCAGTCTGTGAGGCTGAGCCCCGAGTCGGGCTCTGCCTTGACAGTACACATCCTGCTTAGGGTTGTGTCTCTGTCTCTGTCTCTGTCTCTCTCTCTCTGCCCCTCACCCTTCCTCTATCTCTCAAAATGAATAAATAAACTTGACGAAGAAAAAGAAGAAGGACGAAACAGCAGCAGCAGCAGAAGAAATAGGGAAGATAACTCTCATGTCAGAGACGGCAAGAGAAGCATTCATCATCACACAGCACATTACGGGCCAGGACACGGCCTGAAGTCAAGGGCTCCGGAGTCCTGGGGCAGTGCCCCCTGGCCTGCAACATTTCCTGTGTGGTGTGCAAATCACTGGAGTCTGAGAGGTTTTAGAGGGGTATGGACGAATGGAATTCAGCGGTTGCTTACTTTTAATATGCACAAATGATACGGCTAGCCCCTCAAATGGGACCTTCCAGCTGCTTCTGCTTAGGAAGAGGCGAAAGCAAATGGAGGTGTCAGGCTCAAGCCAATTTGAAGAAAACCATTAAATAACAATAAAGGTAGTATAAAAATATGGCGGAGTGCTCAGAGGCAACCAAGTAGGGAAACCCATCCTACACCCCGCTGGGCACCAGGCTAAAGCAAGAAACCAAAGGAGAAGGTGAAACAGTGAGGGGAACAGGTGTGGAGCCCCACGGGTAACCCCACTCTTACCCAGTGAGTGAGGGCCCACAGCTAGGGGCCTCCGAGTGCCATGCTCGCCACTCCCAAGCTGATCAAGCCCAAGCCAACAGTCTTCCCACCCCAAACGTGTGAAGATCCCAACACCAAGCATCAGCTTAGTCAAGGGCACGGACATCCTGGGTCCTGTGCACCCCACCGCCCCAGACTGCAGTCAAGGTAGCCTTACTTCACTCCCAATGCTTGAGCCAGTTGTGACAGTTTAATCCATTTTCTTGCCTCGGTGATGCAGATGTCAGACTCTCCTTTCTATTTTGCCACTTGCTTCTGTTACATGTCGGGTGCGGGGAGGCCAGAAGTCCCCCTCAAAGTCTCCCCGGTGATTAAGAGCCCGTATTACCAGGGCTGTTTTGGTTTGGAATACAATTCGGGTTCACGAAACACCTCGCCATACCGCCCCTCGTCTGTTTCCACACCGGCATCAGATACTGGATCTGTGGCCGGAGGCCGGAAGCGACCCGCAGGCAGCAGACGCTCTGAGGAGCTGCACCCGCCCACCCAAAGGTCTGTAGGAACAAAACGCTCCTCTAACAGCACCAGGGAGACAAAGGGTCTTCTGATCACACTGGGGTCAGCCTCGCTCCAAGAGGCAGAAGCACCTGGCTGTTTAAAGACAGGAAAATTGACCCCCGAGCATTTAAGTCTTCTCAGACTGTGGGATAGAGTCACTCATTACTGGGAAATGAGGTCTCTAATACTTACAGGGGGTAGGTGATGCTTTTCCCCACAACACCCCTCCCACCAACAATCACAAAAATCAAAATTTGGGAAAGAACTCTATTACAATCTTATTTTTTAAGTTTTTTCAAGTTTATTTTTAAGAGAGAGAGAGACAGTGTGTGAGTGGGGCAGGGGCAGAGAGAGAGGGGTCAGAGGATCTGAAGCACAGAGCCCGATGTGGGGCTCAAAACCACAAACTGCGAGATCATGACCTGAGCCAAAGGCAGAGGCTTAACCAAATGAGCCGCCCAGGTGCCCCTCAAATCTTATTTTTAACGCATCATCAGTGTAATTACCTCTATAACTACCTCTATGTCACCAGGTAGACAGGACGCAGCCACATATGGGGCTCATTCGACACTCTGCATCTAACACCTGGTTCTCGCTCTCTGCAAACTCACCTGCTCGCAACTATTTATACGCAAGCCCCCATTTAATACTCAGGCCACTTCTGTGGTCCCGTCCTGCCCAGACATGCGCAGAGCCGCAGAACCTCTGAGCTGCCCAACGCGCATATTCTCCAAGACGGAATAAGGCGATGCTTTGCCTGTTTCAGCTCTCGCGCCCTCAACAGGAGTCCTCGCAGGCTCTTTTTAAAAAAATTTTCAATGTTTATTTTTGAGAGAGAGAGAGTGTGAGCAGGGGAGGAGGGGCAGAGAGAGAGGGAGACGCAGACTCTGAAGCAGGCTCCAGGCTCTAAGCCTGATGCGGGCCTCGAACTCATGAACGGTGAGATCATAACCTGAGCCGAAGTCGGACGCTTAACCACCTGAGCCACCCAGGCGCCCCTCGCAGGCTCTTTAGTGTCGCCTTCTCCGCACCTCCGTGCGCTTTGCTGACTTCGCGGTCTAGAAGCGGCCCCCAGGCTCAGTGCGGCGGGAGTGGAGAACGCGCCAGCCAGCGCCGGCTCAGATACCAGTTACTATGCGGCGGGTTCCGACTGTGGTGTCAATGAACCAACCCAACCAAATGGTGTCCTTTGGCAGAAACACACATAAAACAAGGTGGGTTTTTTTCTTTAATGTTTCACATGAGCTCCTCAGACCTTATTTATCTTGTAGCTAAAAGTTTGTCCCCTTTCAGCAAAATGTGATTTCCCCGGCACCCTCCAGTCGCTGCCAAGCGCCGTTCTGAGTCTGGCTGTTCTTTGTTTGGATTCCATATGTAAGTGAGACCGCGCAGTATTTGTCTTTCCGGTTACATATTAATCAGAGGACAATAATGTTGTGACCGGAGGATCCCAGAAACTGTAGGCTGCGTTTCTCCTAGAAGCAACGGTCCAGGATTTGCTAATTCACTGTTCATGGTGACTTTACAGCATGTTAATTGTGGGCAACAGCAACAGACTGTGTATGTGTAGGAAGAGAGTTCATCTCCACAAGACACAATCACATGGGCAGGGAGAGCGTTCACACCCAGACCCAATCACACCCACAAGACACGATCACACAGGCAGAGAGAGTTCATACCTACAACCTAACATGGGTAGGGAGACAGTTCACACCCCCAAGACATGATTACACAGGGGCAGAGAGAGTTCACAGCAACAGACACAATCATATGGGTGAGGAGAGAGTTCATGGTCACAAGACACAATCACATGGGCAGAGAGAAAGTTCATACCTCAGATGCAACCTATGGGAACAAAGTCATAACCCACAATAAGGAAATGAGGAGGACCAGAAAAAGTGCTGTGTAAAAGCCTTCAAATTATTAAAAACACATGCAACAGCAAGGAAAAATTAACACCTACTTATCCAACAATCGGGAAATAGTTAAGCGAATGACAGCATTAACCAGCCGGAACAGTAGTCATTTAAAACATTCTGGAGGGGCGCCTGTGGGGCTCAGTCAGTTAAGCATACCACTTGGGCTCAGGGCATGATCTTGCAGTTCATGAGTTCAAGCCTGCATTGGGCTGGCTGCTGTCAGCACAGAGCCTGCTTTGGAGCCTCTGTCCCCTTCTCTCTGTCCCTCCCCCGCTCAACACATGGTGCTCTCCTCTCGAAAATAAATATAAAAAATAAAAAGTTCAGGGGCGCCTGGCTTCGGCTCAGGTCATGATCTTATGTTCATGGGTTCGAGCCCCGCGTCGGGCTCTGTGCTGACAGCTAGCTCAGAGCCTGGAGCCTGCTTCAGATTCTGTGTCTCCCTCTCTCTTTGACCCTCCCCTGCTTGCACTGTCTCTCTCTCTCTGTCTCTCAAAAATAAAAAACAACAAAAAAAATCTTTTTAAAAAATAAAATAAATAAATAAATAATTCAGGGGCACCTGGGTGGCTCAGGCGGTTAGGCGTTTGACTTCGGCTCAGGTCATGATCTCACAGTTCATGGGTTCGAGCCCCATGTTGGGCTCTGTGCTGACAGCTCAGAGCCTGGAGCCTGCTTTGGATTCTGTGTCTCCTTCTCTCTCTGCCCCTCCCATGTTCACACTCTGTCTCTCTCTCAAAAATAAATTAAAAAATAAAGTTCATAAAAATTCTGTAACAAGAAAATTCTCATGAAAAAAGAGCACAACATATAAACCACTCAGACAATATGAACACAATCCCCAAAAACTCTTTAAACCCCATGCAGAGACAAAGACACAGAAGCAATATACCAAAAGGTTAACTGTAGCTACTGGCAGGGTAAGATTATGGGCAAGTTTTTCTTTCCTTTCTGTATTTTCCAACTTTTCTATAATGAACACATTACTTTTAAAATAAAAGGAAAAACACTGAACTTTTAAAAACTAATACTGTCAGATTCCGAAGGGCCCCTGATGGCAGGGAACGGGGTCAGGAAGCTTCCCAGGGCCCCTGCCACTGGTGTTCACACCCAACTAGACGGCCACGTGTCTCCTCCACTGGGCTGTGGGCTCTTGAAGGCAAGGCCCTCCTTTCACTGGGCCGAGTGTCTCAGGACACGGCCCAGAGCGCAGGAGACACTCAGCACACCGAGATGGGCGGGCAGGGGCACTGAAGCACCAGCATATCCTACTCCCAGGAAGAGGGCGTCAACTGCTGAACCTCATGGGTTAAGGTCTGTGTTGTGTTGCAGGCCGGGTCAGGGTGCAGAGAGGGCACGGAAATAGACGAGGGTGGAAATGGACGAGGGTAAAGTCGGAGCTTCCTTCACAAGTGACCCCTGCTGGGTCACATGGAGCTTTCCCATCCCCACCCTTCTGGCTCCAACGACTGACTTACTGCCGGTTCCCCAGAACGTGCCACGTTCCCCTGCACGTGCAGTTCTTCTGCACGCTGTGTCTCCACCACTCGCCTGCCGGCAAATGAGTCTTTTCATCTCAACCCTGACAAAAGCCTCTTCCCCTGAAATCTCTGCTGTGGTCCCCACTAAGCCAGACACCCTCTACACTGTACCTGCACACACCCCCTTCCAGTGATCGTCTTCCACTCCACAGCTTCTCTGCACAGACACGGGAACGCTCTCCTTATAGACACTGAAACGGTCTTTATTATGCCCACCCCCTAGCAGAGCCCAGAGCATTGTTACATATTTGCATGGATGGTTGGGTGGGTGGGTGGGTGGATGGTTGGATGGATGGATGGTGGGCAGACAGGATGTGGAGGGCTGTGGTAGTCAGAGAAGACTTGGTGGCCACAAGGGGACAGAACCAGACCCGGAGGCAAGCAGGGTGGACACAGGAAGAAGGAAGGCAGGCAAGAAGGTGGACGCTGCAAGCTGAGGCCCAGAGAGACAAACAAGCCAGCCCCTGAGGGTCACCGATTTTAGGTGGTCCTCAGGGGAGCCTCTCTTCTATCAACATTACGGGAGTTTGCTTCAATGTATACTTTCTACTTAGGGCAACCATACTGGTTTTCCATTCATGGTAGTGACAACGTTTCCCTCCTAAATATCTTGAGTTTAAAAATGAGGCTATTTAAAGAAAAATGAATGGTTCTGATAGGAAGACGATGTGGCAAACTGCATGGAGGCCACCCCTTGACAAGACATTTCTGCAGTAAAGAAGGAGCTCTCTCAGCTTGGGCAGAACAGGAAGCTAGACCGCGGAAACCAAGCTGGCAAGGCAGGGGGGAGGGCATGAGATCCGAGGGCCTGAAGGCAGCATGCGAGGCGAGGCTGTCAGAAGTTACCAGGGCAAAGTGACAGGAAAGACACAGGTGGGGGAGGGGGGAATGCTCATTCTCCTTAGCCCTACAACCCACTCGTGGGGGTGGACTGTAAGGAAGTGACTCTAAGGAGGGGAAAACATACACATACATGTGTGTGTCTAGATAAACAGATAATCGTATAGACTAACAGAGAGTCAGTAACCACGGCACTAAGACACAGGAAAGGGCTTGCACACCGTTCGTTACTGGATCCTCACAACCCCAATGAGGTAGGCATTCTAACGGGAACGTTCTAGAGAGCAGGAGGGTAGAACAGCCGGACTCTGAGCTCTGCTTTACTCAACAAGGTCACATTTTAACGACTGTATTATAAACCTTCATGCTGCGGTACCATCATTTTTCAACCAACTGCTGGTCCTTCCATGTCCCCCGTGCCCAGCCACGGTGACTCCCGTCTCCTCTGGGCACACATGCCACAAAGTAGGAGCTAAAACCAGAGGGACCAAGGGTTGAGTCCAGACCTGTCCCTAGATTTCTTCAACGAAGGGCGCTGGCTTTTTAGGCTCGTCAACCCTACTGCCACCCACGAAGCTCTCTCACGACGTCATGCTGGAAAAGTGTGGGGTTTGTGTGCATCACTGGAGAAGCACGTTCAGACAGGAGTTCTCAAATGTGCCTGGGTTCACGCAATAGCAAAGACAACGGCCCATTTGAGAATGTACACTCAGATTCTAGTGTCGGACGCAGGACCCCAGTCCCAATTGCCCTGGGGATGTACTGTGGGATGTGGGGGAGCCACAAGCCCTGGGTGAGCAGCTCCTCCATGACCGGAGAGGTAACGTGCAAAGGCTTTAAAGTCATAGCAGCCAGGTTCCAGTACCCGCTCTGCTACTCATTAGCAATGTACATCAAGTCTCTAAATTTCCAGAATTATGATTTACATAAAGTCCGAAATTCACAGGATTCCATGCTTAGGAGAATTCTGGGGGCCGAAGAGGATAATGCACATTAAGCGCTAAGCAGGGCAGGCGGCCACGCTTGCTGGCGGCTTCCTTTCCTGGTTAACGCCGGGGCTCGCTGAAGGCTTCAGCCGCCTTTGAATCCCCTTGTACTTGTTACAACACATGGCCCATCACGTGAGGCTCGGAAATCGTGTTTTCCCTTCCCTGAGAGACGAGCGTGGCTTGGAATTCAGCGCATGGGGTTTTATCAGTTAATTCAATGGCTCACGAGGCACTCTGAGCTCATCCTAGGGAGGTCCAACACGATTTCTGTGTCCTGTTCTGCCGATTAGTCACATGATGGGAGGGCCCTTCCTTGGGGACCATGGCAACCAGTACTTGCTTGTTATTTCAAGAAATGCCTTCTCGACGATCAATATGTACCAAACAGATACTGTGGAAGCAAAATAAAAGCAGGATCCTGGGGAAAACGCCCAGGATGCTTCTCCATCTGGAATTCAGCGAGCTCAAAAACCATGGTCCGTGGCCAAGAGGGGAAAAAGCCATAGAGCCCTGGGGTACCAGTGTGAGGGTGGGCAGGAGGATAAGGGGACTCCAGGTGGCAGCTGAATAATCCCTTTTGGAGGAAGCAATTTAAAGGAAGAATGAAAAAATCAAGGTTGTTAAGAAAATGTGAAGACTCGGCCCATTTTCCAGGCATAACACCAAGTGCCAAGTAAGACAAAAAAGGAACAGAGGCTGCCGTCGAGGGAGGCCACGGAGAGCCTCCCGATCCTGCAGACAGGTGCCAACCTCCACAGCCCGCATTCTCAGCAATTTGAGATTAGGAACCTCTTTCTGTACCTTATACTGGTTTTACCTCTTGGGTTTGGACGAATCCCGCTGGTAACATAGGTAGGCAGACGACCATAGTCTCTCTGCTCATTTCTGGCCCCAACTGCAGGGGTAGCGCAGCCAGGGCCTGGAGTAAGCTGGTCCCAAATTCAAGTGCCAGCTTCATCATGGACGGCTCTTGTATCCCCACAGTGCATCATTTCAGAGCCCAGTGGGATGTGCCCAGAACAGGAGACAAGACAGGCAGAAGTAAAGACTATATGGTGCTCAGGGTCTGAAGAGGGACTCAAGGATAGAAATCACGACGTGGGAAACAAGGTTCCCCTTTAAATGAAGAACCACAGTCAAAGGGGGGGCTCATTCTTGTAGCATCTTAAGATGGGCTCCAAGTCATCCAAGCAAAACCAGGGGTAGCCACCTAACACAGTCTGCTTTGAGCTGCAAAACGTGTAAAAGCACCGAAGAACACTGGTTAGAACCACCATCATAAACACTGTCCTCTGTCCATAAAAACAACATCCTAGGACCAGCCATTAGTGTGTGGAATGGAATCCAGAATCAGAACACCGAGTTCAAAGGCCACCTCTGCCCCTTACCAGCTACGTGACCTTGTACAAGATACATCTTCACTTCTTAGGCCTCCATTTCCACATCTGCAAAGTGTGTTGGGAGGCACCATGTCCAAAATGGGGCTACAGGACGATTAGACGAGAGGGTATCCACAAAGCTCAGTACACGGGAGCTGGCTCAGTGCAAGTCCTCCTGCGTGATGAAGCCTCTAGGCCAAGGTGCTGAGGGCTGCCCAGTCCAAGATCAAGGTCCCTGGAAGCCAAAAAGTCACAGCCTCCCCGTAGTATGATCACTACATCTGCTTTTCAGATTCGTGGTATTCCTCATCACAGGGATTTTCAGATTCAACCCAATTCTCTTCCCCCTAGAACAGTGCTCATTTGCATGAATGATCAAGTCCCTACGGGTAATAATGAACCTGTACTAATGCCTACACAGGAGGTCTCAGCTATGGCACTTTGTGAACACTGTTCTTATTTAATCCTCTGACTACCCTGTGAAGATCTGTGCATTGCACAGATCAGGAAGCTGAGGTTCAGAGAGATTAAGGAGCCAGTCGAAGCTCACACGGTTCATAGGGAGCCACAGTGGGAATCAGAACCAGGAGTCTCCTTCCATTATCCCTTACCAGGCTGTGTTCCAACAAGTGTTTTCTCTGCCCAGTTCCCTTTATTTTGCGTCCTTCTCCCTAAACCCCAACATTCTACGTGCCTTAAACTCAAACACAAGCCCTTAAAACAAAACACCTGGCCCCCGAGGCGGTGAAGGCTTGCAGGCTGCGGCAGTTCAGAAAATAACCACAGTCCAGGGGAGGGCGCAGAGAGGGGCTGTGCGCAGGAGTGACAGGCATCGTGCCCCACTCCCCTCAAAGGCCCTGGATGCCAAATGCAAGGGGCCCTCCAGGGTTGGCCACTCATACCAGGAGAAGGAAAAAACTAAGCCATTTTCCAGAAGAGTGGCTTTTATTATAAGCTGGAGCCAAAGTACCATTCCAAACAACTTGCTCAGGGATGGTCAGGAACATCTCTGCAAGGCCCATAACTCACAAGAGTTTCCAGTGAGCTTCCAACACTTCCCTGAGAGTCAGGTATCGACACAAAGTCTAAACTCCCTCCAACACAGAGCAAAGGGAGTTTCTACATTCGGCTCTAATAGCACATGACAAGTCCACATCACTGATAACATCGCCTTATTACTGATGTTGTTAATACTAATAATGTTACTGGGTCAGGCTTTACATGTATGAACTCATTTAACCCTCGTAAAACCCATCAGTAGTACCATTTCATAGACAAGGAAACTGAGGCAGAGGGTGAAGGAAGCCGCTCAACTCTGCAGGCGTGGATACGAACTCAGGCTCCAGACCTGCCCTTCTACCGCCCCTGCACTCCAGGCTCCCTGGGATCATTCGGAAACTCCAAGCCAGCCATGTGACTCTGTGCCCAGTGCTCAGTGCCTACCACGTGCAGAGCCACCAGTGAAGCTCAGAGCCAGGAGGATGGCTATTCCCACCAACCCCAATCCCACCGCTCAGGGTGACTGTTCCCACCAACCCGATCCCACCCCTCAGGGTGACTGTTCCCACCAACCCAAACCCACCGCTCAGGATGGCTGTTCCCACCAAACTGATCCCACCGCTCAGGGTGACTGTTCTCACCAACCCCAATCCCACCCCTCAGGGTGACTGTTCTCACCAACCCCAATCCCACCGCTCAGGGCGACTGTTCCCACCAACCCCGATCCCACTGCTCAGGATGGCTGTTTCCACCAACTCCTGATTCCACCACTCAGGATGGCTGTTCCCACCAACCTGATCCCACCACTCAGGGTGACTCTTCCCACCAAACTGATCCTACCACTCAGCGTGACTGTTCTCACCAACCCTGATCCCACTGCTCAGGATGACTGTTCCCACCAACCCAATCCCACCACGGCCAGTGCCTCCCAACAACTTTCAATGTCAGGGTAGCCTGAACAGCTAACGGAAACACTGACCCAATCTCAGAGGCAGACCCTGCTCAGCTCCTTCCGTTCTTGTCACCTCAACCTAAAGTGAAACTGACAAGTGGGAGCCCAACGCTGACTCTGGACTGCCAGAAAGTGTCACAACTGGAATCACCCTGCTCGAAGTGTTTATTCTGTGTTGGGCTAAACCACATGAAATGCTGATAAATCAACCATTTTTGACCTAGGAAAACAGCAACCTCACAGGGAAGGGGCACTCACATTTATTAAGGGCCTACCAGACATCCATTCATTCAACACTACGGGGCAATGCCCATGTGCCAGGGACAATGGAACACTGCGTGGCACTCACACTGAGGGGGCACTTAATATTCCCCTTCCCTCCTAAGGACCAGAAACAACTTGAGACATTGGGAGAGTCACCAACTGAAGCGGCTCAAGGTCATAAAACTACTGAATTGGGCCCCTAGGCTCTCTCCCCTCAGAGGCCCTGCAGCCTGCCCCCCCTGGCGGTGGCTCCCAGGGCCGGGCAGGGCCTTCACAGGAAAAGGCCAAGGGAATTCTGCAAGGTTTTGTGCAACCAACAGTGTCAGTGGGAGGTTGCCCCAATCACTAGGCTACACACCAAGAACCACTGTGCTTACCCAAAACGCCAAGATGTGACCCTACTGATGACGGGCCAAGACAGATCTATCACTGGAAGGTTTAGCAGGTAGCTTCCCCAAAGACAGACTGTGGCTCAGAAAGATCCACCCACTTTCATGTTAACAACCCGAACCAACAAAACCTTCTGGCGTCTACGCCCAGGCTTCAGCCACCATGAACTGCTCTCGACCTCAGCTTCCTCATTAGGAAATAAGCGTCCTGGTGAGTCCACGCACGGCAGGCAGGATAGCAGAATTCCACAAGCATGCAACAGTGAGTGGGATGACCCTGCACCGGAATGTCAACTCTGCCACTGACTGCGGGGGGGCCCTGCAGCCAGCCACTCACTCAACCTTTCCAAGCTTCAGTTTCCTTATCTGCACAGTGAAGAAGCCACCCTCGGAGGGCTGGGTTGACAGAATTAAAGACCGTGACCGTGTGCAGCCAACACAGTGTAGAAGACAAGCACTCTCAGGATGCATGGAGACCCCAGGAGGGGATACTTCATAACCCACGGGGTGAAGGCAGCTAACTCAGGCACCTCCAATTCCTGCTGCACAAGTGAACTCCTCAAGACTAAGTCAGAGAACTCAAATCTCAGGATGACCAGAGGGCCACACCTGCTACAGCTGAAAGAGAGTTCAGTTCAACACGGGAGCTGTCAGGAGGAGGGTACGCCCCGCCGGGTGGGAGGTTCTCAGAGAGCAAAGCAAGTAAGGTGTCTGGCCTGGCCACGTATAGGGGTCTACGCTCCTCAGTGATGCGTCCCTGCCCAGCCCCAGGGACTGCAGAGAGGCAAACTGTGCTCAGCAGCAGAGCAAAGCTCTGATAAAATCAGAGCCAAATCAGTCAGGGGGGTGTGCGATTCTGGATCTCAGGGCTGTGAGTTCGAGTCCCATGTTGGGTGTAGAAATAACTTAAAAATAAAATCTTAAAAAAAAAACACACAACAACAGCCAGCGATGAGACAAAAACTCAAGAGGTGGCCATCGTGCCTACACTCTGACTCTTCATCAGGAGCCTGGGGTGACAAAGCTCCTCCTCTCAGTTTCTTAGCCCAAAACTCTATGCAGGAGGCCCATTCATGGGCTACACCTTTGGGGCCAAACCTCAGCATGGGGAAGCCTTCAGGAGCGACATCAGATGTGAGCAAGCCAGACCCGAACCCTCTAGCCACGGATCACGGCCGTGGGTGAGAAGAAAGGACAGGGCATCTGGTACCACCAGGAAACACTGGGTTCCACGGGGAGGGCTGCCCACAAAGAGGACGTGCAGAAGTATCTTTTCGTAGCTTAGTATTTTAAGTGAAAGATCTTTCACTCACTAAATGTAATGAGTCCTCTGCCTGAATCTTAGAGAAACTTCTGCAACGGTAAGTCCAAATAATACTAATGTCAACGTCTCGTGGCAGGTCCCAGCTCAGAAGGGTCCTGGTGAGCTCAGGGCTGGGACAGGAAGCTTCACAAGCGGTTTAGGCGGCGGGTGAGGAAGTTTAGGGGCTGAGCGAGTGGGGATGGCTGCTGCCGGTCTGCAGCGTGGTGAGATCTTTGTGGCCAGAACACACCAGGCTGCGAGCCCTTACGATTGCTAGCCTTTGGGGGCACCTGGGTGGCTCGGTCAAGTGGGCGTCAGCCTCTTGGTTTCGGCTAAGGTCATGAACCCAGGGTCATGGGCTCGAGCCCCACATCAGGCTCTGTGCTAAGCGAGGAGCCTGCTTAAGATTCTCTCTCCCCCTCTCCCTGGCTTGCACACGCATACTCTCTCTCAAAAAAAAGACTGCCAGCCTTTGGCAAATGACTCTACTTCTCGGGCCCTCAGCACAAGAGGGAACTACACTCGCCTCCCAAGCCGGCTGCGAGGTTAAGTGAAACAGCACCTAGCAAACAACCCTATTAATAAAATAGATGGCGGCCCCACTCCCCAAGTGCCGGGCACCATCTTCACTCGCCACACACAGACCCCCTGCATCCTCACAGGAACCCGTACAGGGTGGGGGGATGGGAGCCGCGGGGGCTGCGGTCTTGGAAGAAAATAGAGGACAGTGGCCCTGGAAACTGATCCCTAGAAAGTTTCAGAGGAAGGCTCCTTTCCACAGGTTTCCAGAGACACGTGGGGTGGGAAGACGAGGAAGCAGGGAGAAGGGAAGGCAAGTGGCTCCCTTAAGCTTAAGCCCTTCTGCTGTGGACATCCCCTCCCTCCCTGCCACCCCAGTTCTGCACGTGCGCCCCGGTCCATCAGACTCTCCGGTTTACCCATCTCCATCTGCCTCTTCCACCCAAGACTCCTATGCTATGAGGTCTATCTGATGGCTCGGTGAGCATCCACATGACAAACGGCTGGATGGAAGAGCCTGGAGGCAGAAGAGCAGGGGGGGCGGGGGGGCGGGCAGAGCACAAGCTCTGGGGGTCTGACTGTGGAGGCAGGTCTAGGTTTCCTCGCCTGCATGATGAGGGTAACACGAGAACCTGACTCAGGGCTGCTCTGGGTATGCAAAAGTAGTCTAATAAAAACTAGCTGCTGCTATGATCACGGCCACCATGCAGAGACCCCCTCCCTGCTACGCCCCTCCCCCTCCCCCAGATGGGTGGTCCTAGGTGCTTGCCTGCTCAGAGCCTAAGGCTGTGCAAGCGGAGCAGAACGGGGGACCTCCCGAAGATCCAAGAAGATCCAGGATGGCTGGGCTCAGCAGACTAAAACCCCCGCTCTGCTGGCAGGATCCCGAGGCTCTGCAGACACTACTATCTAGGATTTAAACTGACCAGAAATAGCAAGTTGGGTCAATGATAAAGCAGCCTATCAGAATGCCTCACCAGGGAGCTCTGGGACACAAGTGCCCCTCTCAGACCCAGAGGCGGCAAATCACGGCATCTCACTCTGCCTTCCTATCTGTATCTTTTTCATCCATGTGTTTCTCTCCATACCCCCAGCCTCACAAGAGGTTGGCACCCTCATAACCCGGCCCCCCCCCCCCAGGCTAGTGCTGGCCAATGCCTCCCTCCCACCTCTCACCGCTCGGGGCCTCTGTACACACCACGGCCAGATGACGCTTCCTAAAATACCACGACTCTGCCAGCCTCCTCAAATTTCTACCTGCCCCGCCAAATATTTACTGGCTCCACACTGTCCCAGATCAAATGCAAACTCCTTAGCTTAGCAACTCCGGCCCTCCCCATCTGACTCCCTGTCTACCCTGTAACCGGTCTCTGACCTCACAGGGCTGAGGGGGCCCCCGAACTTTGCTTTTGTTCCCGGCAGTGCCTCTCCGTGACTGCACCCCACCCTATGCTCTCGGCTGCGGCAAGATCTTCCCGGGCTTCGCACCCAGCCCCCACGCAAGCTGCCTGTGAGCCTGAGTGGTCATGCAGGGCTTCCTGGAGGAAGTGGAATGCAGGCCTAGCAGACATGTGCCCCTTGCTAGTAAAACTTTTTCTATACTACGTCCTTCCTGCTGCACTAAACTGTTTGGATGCCTCTCGTGTCCCCTTCTGGATTAGAGAACTGGGATTACGGCTTCTATCTTTGTCCCTTACCCTGCGGCATGCAGAATAAGACAGATAATAATCATAGCTACCACCTACTGTGTGCCAAGCACTGGGTTAAGTACACATTACAACTTTTCCTTCTCCCAGCATCCCTGTAAAATGTTACCCTCATGCTATAAATCAAGAAACTGAGGCCAAGGGAGATTAGAAGTCCAGATCGCCGTGGAGGCAGGGACTCTCGGCTCTCAGTACATGTTCACTCGGAGGTGATGAAACACCAGGTGACCAGTGCAAGGTGCGGGGTGATGGGCAGGAACCAAACGGACAAGCGCCCCGCTCTCACAGAGCTCCCAGGCTCTATCCGCAGTCCTGACCCTCTTCCTCCAATCTGGGAAGAGGGCAAGGATTCAGTTCGTAAGGGGCTCCACCAGGCACGGACAAGGCACCCAGACCCGAGATACGGCATTGAGCGGCGACAATACATGAGTGTCCAGTGCACAGGAGGCCTTTTTTGTGAAGTAGAGCCTTGGGCTCTGTTAGGGAAGCTCTTCGTTCAAGGCACGGCCCAAAGCCAAGCAAACTTCAGCAGGCAGGACAGAGTGGAGGGAAGGGGTCTGTCTCTGAAGTCAGAAAACCCAGTTCCCCCAACTCAACAGCCACAGGGGGAGGGACTCTCCACCCACCCCTCAGAACCTCACCTGTAATATAGCAATAGTAATAATACTAGCGATTGTGTATGTAACTATGTGCCGGATGCTGTTAGAAGCACTTGACATGTATTATCTCATTTAATCCCTATGACAATGAGGGGGTCCTGTTATTATTATCCCAAGGCAGCCTGGCTCCCAAGTCCTAACTGCTTATACTGTGCTGCCCTCTCCCAACACAGACCCAGTGGGGCTAAAGCTCGTAGCAGAGCGCGTGCACGTGGCTGGTGCTCTATAAATGTACATCTCTGCTTGCTGACGCTGAAACACGACCCTCTGAAAGCCTAGATTGGGAAATGGCATTGCTCTAGCTGGTCCTAAGGTGGATGATCGTGTGACAGCGTCCTCCGGCCTGGCACACCCCACTCTCATGGCTGCACGAGCAAGGGGCCCAGAGCCTGTACCACAGGCACTTCTGCACACAGCTTCTGAGAAGCAGACGGAGTGTCCGGCACAGGAAGTCGGCTGGCCTCAGCCTGGAGTCCCAAGCCCGCCCCTCGCACCGGTCGCTCAACGCCTTGAGCTTCAGGTTCCACGTAAACGAAATGGAGGATGAGCTGTATCATCTCAGCCACGTTTCTGGATCACAGGAGACCCTCCATCAATGGCAGCTATCCAGGTTGGGAGGGCAGGACCTCCAGGACGCCGCAAGGTTACAGCTCTGGGTAGGAGAGCTGCTGGCGTGCAGAGGACTCACTTGCACACTCACGGCAGAGGGGAGAACAGGCACGCTCCGAAAGGTCAGGGAGCGAAGCCTGGCACGAGCCAGCTTTCCCTTAAATCTCTTACTGTGTCTCATGCAAATGGCTTGGGGCTACATCAGTCAAGGGTCTTCCCCCTTGAGCTTTAGGTAGGAGTGGCATCCCCACCCCACAAACAGTGTGAGCTGTGAGGGATGGACCCTGGTCTTCTCATCACTGTGTCCTTGGCACAGCAAGTTGCCAAAAGAAGGCGCTGAATACAGAGAATTAATGTCACCCTAAAGCTTCAGGTAACCCCCTCCTCAAGGCACCAGTGTATTCGCCTAATGGCAAGCATCCCCAGCCTGGGAAGCGGGGGCCGGAAGTTCTATGTACCTACCCAACTACCATTTCTCTGGGCTGCCAGTCATCCCTCCTCTTCAGAGGACTTCCAAGTTATCAACGGGAATATCTGCTCTCAAGTTGTGATTTATCATCTCACTCTCAAGCTAGCGATTATTGGCTACTTTTTGCAAGCATTCCACTGAAGAGGCCAGTTGGGTTTAAACGGACAGGGCCGTGCGTCCGTGTGGGGGTCTGAGCGGAACTGTCTCTGGTCCACACCAGGAGACCAGCCAAGACACCTTCGTGTCAACTATACTGTTTCACCTTGCCACAATGTGACAGGCCTCTCCCATCAGCTCCGTCAGGCAAAACCTTCTGTGAGCTGGTGGGACAACTCATGGGGGGGCCCCCACCATGGGGGCCCCCACCATCCAGCACCAGAATCAGAACTCTTAAGTCAGAATAATCATTCCTGACTTTGGAGGTACCGCTATGAAAGGAAAAGTGGTCTCTGCATTCTTCACTGATGCCAACAAAAATCATGGCATTTACTCCCAAGTCCATTTGAGATTCTATTTCAATTCTATTCTACTCTTTCCAGTGCTATTTCCCTCCATAGATAATGGAGATCTAGCTGTTTTCTAGACTATCACACCAACTGAAAATAAAAAACCACAGTGGTCTCAATTCATCTACCTAGTCTGAGATCCCACACCACCCCTGTGTCCCAGCCTGACTGCCCAGCCTGGATTATCAGAGTAGTCGTAGTCGTGTAAGGGATCAACTTGACAATGAGCAGCCCGAAATGACGTAGAAGCCTAGGGGATACTCGGAACACGTTCCTGAGAGAAAGAGTACGAAAACCCAAGTGGCTGAGTTCATGGACCACAGACGCCCCAAAAGCCATTTCCCTCAGTGCCAGGTGTTGCTCTCGGCCCCAGAGGTGCAGCCCCGGCCCGTGCCAAACCCACACCTGTACCACCCTCCGTACGACTGCTGCTCTGTTCAGTGAGGTCTCCTGTGCGAAGGACCCAGAACACAACCCGTACTCAGTAAATGCTGCTGCCCCCCGTCATCTCTGAGTACCCCACTATTCTGTCTCCTCAACTGTGTCCTTCCGATCTTGTGACACGGAAGCAGCCCAGGACGAGGGGGAGGATGGAGTTTCGAGGCTGCCAGATCTCACTCCCACCGGCTGGACAACACCGTGAGTAAGTTACTGCACGTCCCAGCGGCAGCTTCCTCACCTGTACGACGGGGACAGTAAGTACCTGAAAGGGCTGTGTGTGGGTTCAAGGAGCCCGTACAGCTGAACCGCAGAGCACCATGCCTGGCCCCTAGCAGCCCTCGGGAAAGGTTAGCCCTCTCCCTCCACCTCTCCCACAGCTCTTCCAGACTGTCCAAATAAAACCCAAATACAGGACTCCAGAGAAGCATCGCCGTGCTAAGCCTCCTGGGTCATTACGGGCAGTCCCATTGCCTTTGGAGAATCGGGCACCTGGGGCTAAGCCAAGATGCCCCTCCCAGCCAGGTATGCTACTGTGAGCAGCCCCACCTGGCTGTCCCAGCCACGTTCCCCTCCCTGCTTTTGCCCCAAGAGCATGCTGATGAAACCTCACTCTGCTTTTCAAGTCTTCACCCAACAGGGTCCTGGAGTACTTACTTCCCCAGCCAGGCCTGGGGCGGGGCCACCTCCCCACAACACGCCCATCAAAGGAGGCCAATGGCATTATAAACAGCATAAGCCACGTTTTTAATCAACATACAGGAAGGCACCAAGAAAAAACTCCGCCACTCTTAATTAGTCATCCGGGTTCAGCAGCCACATCTCTTCATTAAACAAGAAACTGAGATCCTCGAAACACTCTAGGGCCCAAAGTCCACATGCAAACATCTGCCTGCACGGGGGCAGGAGAAGCAGGTGGGTGGCCTGAGCTGTCAGTCTGTCTCCAAAGATTCCTTGCCTGACCAGGTAAGGCACAAGCCCCCTGGCCCTTCCAGTCTGGGTGGTGAGTCCGCCCTGCAGAAGGCTGCAAGGTAGAGGGAGGGCAGGCTCACTTGTGGAGGCCCAGGTGAGACCTCAGGCCATCCAGGGGACCTAGTGCACCTGCCACCACGACTAAAACAAACACCACGAGGGTAACTGGCTAGCTGTGTCTGCCGGCGTCTGGCTCACCTGATCGGAGCCACCTCCATAATCAGCAGTTCCAACCCTCACAAGCTGACAGTTCAGGGGGAAGGGGAGGCTGCGCCTGCTGGAGTGCATCATGTCCAGGCGTTTGTTGGCCTCGGGGCCTCCTGACCCACCCCCTCCACCCGCCGGGGGCTGCAGCCTCACAAGGGCGATTGTGCGTTCATTCCTGTCCGGCCGGCTCCCCTCACTCTCATCCCTCGGCTCCCACTCAGGCCGCGGCACAACGCCCCGCAAGCACCGCACGAGGGCAGCGGCCGCGGGAGGGGCCCCGCAGAGTGCCGCGCTGCCTTCCTGCCTTCCGGGCACACAGGTGCCCGCCCTTCCCTCGCTCAGTCCAGGCGGCCTCCCCAGAAGGGGGCAACGCTCCACCTGAGAATGCACAGCCCGGGGACCACCAACCTCCCCACGGGCTGGAGAGCTCCCGATGCTTCCCAGTGGAGGCAAGGAAGGTTCGCCCTGGGTAGAGGGGAGGGACCACCTGGGTCGGGGGCAGGGAGCAGGGCCCTGGGAGGGAGGGTAAAGCCCAGGAAAGAGGGGGGTGGCGGAGGCTACACTAAGGGCAGTGAGAGGTCTGGGGAAGAGGATGGGAGGAGGGTCTTAACGTCCAGGCGGTGGC
>NC_043707.1:127977397-127983262 GCF_006229205.1 Suricata suricatta | reverse complement strand
CTTGGGCAGGATCAGGAAGCTGTTGTGTCCTGAATGGACTGTAGGGGGCTAGGGCCAGTAGAAAGCTATTTAAGGCATGTTTTATTTCTTTAAAAAGCACTTAAACAGGATTTCCTATGTGATGAACACTGTTAAGCACTTTACAAACAAGAATTCATTTAATCCTCAAAACAGAGGCCCAAAAAGGTAAACCGAGTCACATAGCAGAGAGATGAAGGTGCTTACCCAGGGTAGTAGCGGACGCAGCAAGGGAAGACCGCTTTCTGGATATTTCCTGATGGCCTGGTGGTGGGCACCAGAAGAAGAAAGGAGTCAGGGATGATATAAGATTTTTAGCTTGATCAACACCGGGAGGATTTGCCATTTATTGATCTGTAGACGATGAGAGGAGGAGGAGGGATTTGTTGTGGTGTTTTGTGGGGGTTCTTCTTGTGGGGGGAGGGCTAATTATGTTTGAGATGCCTATTGGAGCTCTGAATGGAAAAGTCAAGTAATCGGACGTGGAGATCTGGAGTTGGGGAAGAAGTTAGAGGTATTATGAGAACTATTAGCTAAGAAATGATATTTTAAGGTACTTAGGGGCTCAAGACATCCAGGTGAGTTCACTTCAGAGGTGAATGTAGAGAAGAGGCCAAGAAGATAAAGAGGAACAAGCAAGGAGGCTGAGAAGGAGTGACCTGCGAGGGTAGCAAGAAGACAGGGAAGGTAGTATCCCTTCTCCCTTCCCCAGTTTTTATTTATTTTTAAGAGGGGGGCAGGGAGAGAGAGACAGAGAGAGACAGAGTGAGTGGAAGAGGGGCAGAAATAGAGGGAGACACAGAATCTAAGCTGTCAGCACAGAGCCTCACACAGGACTTGAACTCACAAACCACGAGATCATGACCTGAGCCAGAGTGAAACACTTAACCCACTGAGCCACCCAGGTACCCTGGGTGGTGTCCCTTCTTAAAGCCACAGGATAAGGGTGTGAGGGAAAGGTTTGTGAAAGAAGTACCATTTGCTATTTCTTTTATTTTTTTTATGTTTTTCATTTATTTTTTCACAGAGAGAGAGACACAGCATGAGCAGGGGAGGCTCAGAGAGAGAGGGAGACACAGAATCTGAAGCAGGCTCCAGGCTCTGAGCTAGCTGTCAGCACAGAGCCCGACACCAGCCTCCAACCCACGAACCGCGAGATCATGACCTGAGCCGAAGCTGGACGCTCAACCAACTGAGCCACCCAGGTGCCCCAAGAAGTAACATTTGAACTGTTTACTTGACCAAAATAAGATTGACAGGGAACCTTGCTGTTTCAAATACAGTACCTGTATTTTCTCATTTGATCCTCATACAACCCTGTGAGTCAGTGCCTATTATTCCCATTTCATAGAAGAGGGAACCAAGGCACACAGAGGTTAAGGAACTTGCTCCAAATCACATAGCTAATGAGTTGAAAGCCAGTCAGTCTGGGGCCAGAGCCCACACCCGTTACCCTAAGTCTGATCCCGTTGCTTTGCTGCTCACAGAGTTAAGTTCCATGCTTGGAAAGGTAAGTTACATCATACAAGAGGGCTCGGGGGCTGCCTCCATCTCTCTCACGCAGCTCCATTTTCGCTTCTTTGGTACATTGGCTACATTCTTTATGGTGCTGCATCCTCAGCCTGCTTCTACCACTATTGCCTCAACATTGCAGCCTGCATGGGGACCGTCCTGATGGTCCCCATGTGCCTCCTTCATCCTCTGCATCAGCTTGCTCTGTTAACTGGCAAATTATTTTTCTGTTTCATAATTCAAATCCCGACAGAATCCAGTGGCTCCATCTCCTGCGGGTTTTTTTTCAAATTTTTAATGTTTTTTATTTATTTTTGAGAGACAGAGAAAGATAGCACAAGCAGGGGAGGGTCAGAGAGAGAGGGAGACACAGAATCTGAAGACAGGCTCCAGGCTCTGAGCTAGCTGCGAGCACAGTGCCCAACACAAGGTTTGAACCCACGAACCGTGAGATCATAACCTGAGCTGAAGCCAGACGCTTAACCGACTGAGCCACCCAGGCGCCCCTCCATCTCCTGTTTTTTTTTTCTACTCCGGCCCCCTCCATCTCCTGTTTTAATGATGGCAGCTCATTGGATAGATCCCCAGCTGATCCACAGATCGAGTCCCCACAGGCTGGATCCTACACCTGATTGCCATGACCATGGGGCCATGGGCACTAAACATGGCTGCCTCCCAAGGGCTGTGGCTTGGCAGCAACAAGCACCATAAATATTTTTAGTACTCTTTCTCCTCCCCTCCTCTTTCAAAAACCCCACCCCCTTGAAGTTCATGCTAGCATATCTTCCACTGGCCACCCCTCCTTTTTTTTTTGCTCTCATGAGCTAACCTCCTCCCCTCCTGTACCTTTCTTTATGACTCCAGCATCCATAGGCATAATCCATCAGAAATCTTACTGACTCCTCAAGGATTTCTTCCCTACCAATGAGTTTTTCCTTCCCTCTGCCTTCGATACCTACTCCCACGGTCTTAACCTTGAACCTGCTCTCGCCCATAATTGCACTATCTCAGAAAACACAATCTCAGATCTCTCAAATCTGACTTTAACCTCATAGTTAAATAGTATACTATTAGTATCACATGCAAGCATTTTCCAACCTCATGGAGCCCTGCAAACCTTTGACCCCGCCAGATCTTTGCATTTATCTTCCTGTTCACACTCACTTCCCTCCTCACCCAGCTTAGTCATGAACACTACACTCACTTTCTTGCAAAAACCAGTAACCCCTTGCCCCTCTCTTTTCTTCTAACGGGCACAAACCTTGTTAAACCCAGCTATCCCCCAACATTCTGCCCGTGTCGGAATATCTGCACATTGCTGGAAAATTGAAACTGACTAGTGGCACTCTAGATTGACGTCCACAAATTTCAGATGAGCTTTCAATCCTTTTAAATGAGTGCTTACTACATGCTAAGCTCTTCCCATACATTACCTCACTAATTCCTCCCAACAATCCTTTGAGCTAGGACCATCTATTTTGACCATTTTACAGAAAAGGAAGCTGAGGCTTAGAAATAACTTGTCTAGGGGCACCTGGGTGACTCAGTCGGTTAAGCGTCTGACTTTGGCTCAGGTCATGATCTCACGGTTTGTGGTTTCGAGCCCCGCTTCAGGTACTGTGCAGACAGCTCAGAGCCTGGAGCCTGCTTCAGATTCTGTGTCTCCATCTCTCTCTGCCCCTCCTCTGCTCATGCTCTCTCTCTCTCCCAAGAATAAATAAACATTGAAAATTTAAAAACATATTTTAAAGAAATGACTTCCCTAAGGTCACGCAGACAGTGCGTGGACGAGCCTATTGTCACTCTTTCTGGCTCTGTGTCTGTCCCGAGAATCACTAAGTTGAGGTCATATGTAGGAAAGTGCTTTGTCAGTGACGCTACTACACTCCAGCACATAGCAAGAGAATTTACACATAGTAGGGACCGGTGGTATTTGCTGAATGGAGGCAGGGTGGGAGGGAACCCCGAGCCAAATTGTGCTGTCACCGGAGGAAAGAAGAAGCGATCCTGAGGACCTCGGAGAAACAGCCATCCGCTGCACGCTCGGTCTTTTGCAATGTTCATCAGCTGATACAGGACACATTCGAGCAGCCACTACCCAGAACCTTCCCCAATGTGGCTTCTCCTTTTCCTTCTTAAGTCCTCACAGCTGGAAATATTGGGTTAATTAAAGGCATACCATCTCAGGGGTCTGGGACTTGCTTAGGTCCTAAATCCCCTTTGATTTAACAGGCCAGCTTTCTGAATTGAGGATCTTCTTGGATTACTAACAGTGGTTTTAGATGTTTTACTGTGTCTTTGGAGATACAAGAGAACACTAGAATTAGCCAGCTTTTAACCCCTCACTAGACTGAATTCTATGGACAAGAGGTTTAAACCACATTCCTTGAACATCCTAACTCCATATATTACAGGAGGATTCAACAGTCTTGTTACCAAGAGTATCAGAAGGAAAGAACGCCACCTGGTAATTCCATCTTCCCCATGATTCAGCTTTGTTGGAGGTCACTTCTGGGGTGTCCTCTCTCTTCTACAACTCAAGCCTCTCTCATTTGCCTTCAGTTGCCTTTAGTTTGGGTAGAATTGAGCCCACCCCCAGCTCCAGAGGAGAGGCTCCTGGTTGCCTGAAGCCAAAGTATGACCTTGATCGTACTAATGGGTTTGGGGATGGACCATTAACCTAAGTTGGGTCACAGCACTTTCTTCGGAACACTAATCAAAATAAGCTCTGCATGAAGGGAGTTGGTCCATCAAGTAAGTTTGGGAAGCACTGTAAACAATATTCCCTCTTGAGGATTCTATGCTCACAGGAACCTGCACTTCAATTACGTCTCTTCCCAAATTGTTCAACTACTCTCTCTGAACCAGATGATTGCTGTGCTTTTAAGCATCCCTAAGTGTCTTCCATCTTATGTTTAAAAAGAAAAGAAAAAGCCTTTGTGAATTCCACCCCCGCTCCAGCCTACCGCCCATCGCCCACCTTCCGTAGCTTCAGAATTGTGAGGATGGGATTGTCTTCTGACATCCTAACTTCCCATTCTGTACCGTCACTTCTCCACAGAAGTGACCCCAAGGTTGCCCATATATCCGTGCAGAAAATACAAGGGGTTTGCTCAATCCTCACCTCCTTCAACTCTCTGGCAGCATTTGACACCATCGGTCACTTCTTTCTCCTTGAAGCACCTTCTTCCATTGACTTCCGTGACATCATGTGACTCTTTTGGTCTTAACTCTAACCTGTATGACTGCTGCTCCTCTATGTTCTTTGCAGACTCATTCTCTTCTACACAATCACTAAATGATGGGGTCCCTTGGGGCTCAATCATGGGCTCTCTTCTTATTTTGTGTCCTCAATCTCAACCACGCTCCTGGCTTCAGTGACCAGCTGGCTTCAGTCATGAGCCCACCCTGGACACTGGGGAGAATGGGGATGTGATCATGGGGAAGGAGACCCGTTTCCCTGATGATGGGAGGAAATCAGAGCACTGTTACTAAAAGAAAGAGAAAGGGATGCTGGAGAATAGGAAAAAAAAACCCAAAAAGATAGTTATTACAGCCATATGTTCTGGGTAAAATGCAAAGCAATGAAACAGGCACCTTTTGGGTCTCAGAAATTTCTAGTCATTGGACCCCAAACCGGGACTGAATACAGGCCAAACAGAATCCTGATTTCCTTTGAAGACGGAATGCTGTGTGCTTTGTAGAGGAGGCAGTCTTGGCTAGACAGCTTAGATCAACTTCTTCTACCCTTTAGCATCTTGAAATAACATGTAGCAAGTGGCAGGGAGGCAAACAGGCCACGAGCAATGCATTTCTTTTTAATATATCCCCAAAGTCAGTGTCAAGAGGATGTCTTAGTCTGAGGTTAGACACCATCATCTCAGGACTTTTGTTTTTGCTCTCCTGGTGGGCACCTGGAAAACTCACAGCCACCTTCTGCTGGGCAGGAAGGACTATTTGTATCCTGACCAGCTGTGGGTCTTTCTCACAGTTCCAGAAAGGCCTCTCACATGTGGGCCAGCTGTTGGAGCTTTTACATGCATATTTGGGAGAATTCATGTTTAGTTTATTAAACTGGCCAGCCACCCACCCACCAGGCTCGGGATGGACCGCTACAATGTGTCTGAGGCTGACCCTACCTCCGCCATGTAGTTTTTTTCTGACAGTCTCCTCGGAAGCTGAGTTCAGGGCCTCCTGTTCTCCCGGAAACCTTGTGCTTTGCACACCTTTTCACTTGTCCCTACTGCTTTCTGGGCTCCTTGAGACGGAGACCCCAAGTCCTCTCATTAACAATTTCCATAGTACCTGGGATATGGTACTCTGTGGATGAAGCCT
>NC_043707.1:127976274-127977297 GCF_006229205.1 Suricata suricatta | reverse complement strand
CATCTCACGGTTTGTGGATTTGAGCCCCTTGTCTGGTTCCCCCTGACAGTATGGAGCTGGCTTGGGAATCTCTCTCGCTCTCTCTCTCTCTCTCTCTGCTCCTCCCCTGCTCATGCTCTCTCTCTCTCTCTCAAATAAATACAACTTAAAAAATGTTTTAATAAAATGTATATGGAAATGCAAAGACCTGAGACTCTTAAAGGAGGCAAATTAAAGTGAGAGGACACATGCCACCTGATTTCAAGATCTATCCAAAGCTGCAGAAATAAAACGTGTGTCATTGGCAGAAGCAGACACACCCAGATTAATGAAACAGAATAGTCCAACATTAGACCCGCACATATTCATTCCAATAAGTTTTGACGAAGATACCAATGTAATTCAGTGGGGGAAGAACAGTGTTTGCAGCAAACGGTACCAGAACAACTGAAGGTCCATGTAGAAAACAGCGACTCTTGACTCGTATCTCATACCATCTGTAAACACAAACTCAGAATGCATTACAGACCTCGGGCACCTGATTGGCTCAGTCAGAGGAGCATGCGCCTCTTGATCTTGGGGTCTTGAGTTCAAGCCCCACGTTGGGTGTAGAGATTACTTAAAAATAAAATCTTTTTTTCAAAAAAGCTAAAACTATCAGGCTTTTGGAAGACAACATGAGAGAAAATCTTCACAGCATTGGGCAGGCGAAAGTTTCTCAGGATACAAAATGCACTAGCTACAAAAAAAAAAGAGCCTGACAAATTGGACTTGATTTTTAAAAAAAATTTTTTAACATTTATTTTTTGAGAGACACACAAAGAGAGCATGAGTGGAGGAGGGGCAGAGGGAGAGGGAGTCACTGAATCCCAAGCAGCTTCAAGGCTCTGAGCTGTCAGCACAGAGCCTGACGGGCTAGAACCCACAAGCCTGAGCTGAAGTCAGACACTTAACCTACTGAGTCACCCAGGCGCCCCCAAATTGGACTTGCTTAAAATAAAACAATCCTGCTTTTCCAAAGATACCATTTAAGGAAAGGATTTC
>NC_043707.1:127967531-127976174 GCF_006229205.1 Suricata suricatta | reverse complement strand
CACCCAGGCGCCCCCAAATTGGACTTGCTTAAAATAAAACAATCCTGCTTTTCCAAAGATACCATTTAAGGAAAGGATTTCAGAGCCACGTAAAGCATTATTGAACCTCACATAGGACTTTACATCTTTTTGAAAGAAAATGGCATTCTCTTCACTACACAAACTTCAATCCTTCTAAATAAATAAATGTAAATATTAGCTTTTGTTTTTTATTCAAGGGAACCAATAGAGTGCATCGCATAAGAGGTCCTTGATTGAGATTGTTAACTCCCAGGACCAGGCTAGACCCAATGACCTATTACTTGAAGGCAATTGATGTCATTATAGTCAGAAAGACTTCCGATTATAACCAAAAAGAAAGCAAAGGTCAAAGGCAGAGAAGTGGCAGCAAATATCCAGCCCAGCAGGTTAAGTGTCTGTACATAGGGAAAATGAATCACCAAGTCTGAAGGTAGGCAGGTGCAGATGAGGAAAGCAGAGGGGATGGTGGGTCAGGGTGAGTCAGCACAGAGGCCCAGAGCCATGCCGGTAGCGATGGAGCCATTCCTAACACTCACTGGTGCTCACTGCTTTGACAGCTGAAAACAGGCAGGAACAGACATCCCTGATCTTAGATCCTATGAGGTCTGACCCCATTTAAAACTTATATGTATCTTTAAAAAATTTAAAAAGGCGGGGAGGTACCTGGGTGGCTCAGTTGGATAAGCATCCGACTCCGACTCAGGTCATGATCTCACGGGTCTGTGGGTTCAAGCCCACGTCGGACTCTGTGCTGATGGCTCAGAATCTGGATCCTGCTTCAGATTCTGTGTCTCCCTGTCTCTCTGCCCCTCCTCTGCTCATACTCTGTCTCTCTCTCAAAAATGAACATTAAAAAACTTAAAAAGTAAAATAAAAATAAAACCTCTATGTATCAAGAAAACTTCAATTGCCAGATTTCTCTGTTAGGCACCACTCCCTGGACAACTGCTATCACAGTTCTGTCAAACTTCATCGGGATGACTTCTCATTCCTTGCTCCGCACTATTTCTCCCATCCAAGTACTAACCAGGCCCGACCCTGCTTAGCTTCCGAGATCAGACGAGATCGGGCGCGTTCAGGATGGTATGGCCGTAGACGCTCCACACTATTTCTAATTGCTGCAGGTAAGTAGCGTGGGCGGGCCACATGTTCACCTTTTCCACTTCCTCCTGGACACAAACATAGTGTATAGTGTATAGTGTCATAGTATGTATTTCCCAGCCTCCTTTGAGGGAGGTTGTGGTCATGTAACTGGTTTCGTCTAATGGAATGTGGGAGGAAGTGACCTGAGCCACCTCCAGCCATGGCCATAAAATGCCACTTGTAACCTGCCCCATTCTCTCTCTCTCTCTTCATCGGCCCACTGAATGCATAGGAAGCGAGAGAGGACTCCACGGTGGAGGAAGCCCGAATCCCCTCCCAGGACAGTGCACTGAAGCATCCAATCAGACTGTCTCGCGAGAAAATAAACCCATACGGTCATAAGTCACAAGAACTTGGGGATGCTTGTTTCAGCTGCCAGCGTTGTCCTGACCAATACAAGCCTGAAGAGCTCCCCGTGAGAGCTTCCAATCTAGCAGGAAATGTTTGGGACAACCAATTTAAGCAGGATGTCCATACCAGTGTGAAGGTTCCATGGGTGTCTCAAGGTAGAGCTGGGGAGGCGGGATGAAGGTCATACAGGTCAAGCGAGGGCTTGAATGGAGGTCTGTCTGCCCCCAAAGCCTCTTCCACATCACCCACAACAAAGAGGTATTTAGATGTTTCAAGTGATGATCATCATGAGGATAGACTGTAGGGCTCTGCGTAACTTATTCTCTCACACATATGTACTATGTATTTTTTTAAGTTTATTTCTTTGTTTTGAGAGAGAGAGAGATGGAGGGAGAGAGCACGAGCAGAGAAAGAGGGAGAGAGAGAATCCCAAGCAGGCTCTGCGCTGTCAGTGCAGAGTCCAGCATGGGGTTTGATTCCACGACCTTGGGATCATGACTTGAACCGAAATCAAGAATTGGACATTTAACAACTGAGACCCCCAGACACCCCATCTGTGCTGGTATCACTGTAGAGCTTCCCTACAAGCCAGTGAGGTTGACTATCTATAAATATTTGAATATATCATGGAATTCTCATTTTTATATCAACATCATCCCCAAGGGCTGAAAGGTGGGTAATTAAAATTATTATCTGTTTCTCTAGCCAGCAACTTAAATGTTTACCAGTCTGGTAAAAGGCTCTGGGGACCATGCCATAAATACAGCTTTCATCCTTCACTCTCTACTTCTTCCTTTCTGCCTCCACCATCCGGATCATACACTGGGCTCTCGGCTGAAGACATGCATTTTCTTTCTCCCTGCAATGTTGAAAGGGCAGGCGATGAAGCCTCCATCTCCTGGTTTCCACATCTGTAAAATGGGGGTATGATACCTAACTCATAAAATTGTTGAGATTTAAATAAGCAATCAAATGGTGGCATATACTATTCTACCCATGTTTATGCTATTCATTAGGTATTCATTAGGTACCCCCACTCTCTCTCCACTGTTCCCACCAAACATCAAATGAGTCTTGGTATTTTGTGCATACATTTGCCAGCCTTATCATGGTGTCTCTGTGTTTTATACCTAGTTATGTCAGCCTTGTATATCTGTGACCTTAAACTCCAAATAGGCAGAAAACCCTTGGTTGCTAAGTATTTATGGGTCCCCTGACCAGATGATGAATTCATTGTTCCAACCACAATAGGAGATCATTGAGCACTTCCTATCTCATGAGCTTTAGGTAAGGAGGCTCCAGGAATAAGACTCTGTTTCTGCCCTGTAGGACGATCAGAGAGATGATTTTTTTTAATGTTTATTTTTGAGAGCATGAAAGGTGGGGGAGAGGGGCAGAGAGGGGGACAGAAGATCTGAAGCGGGTTCTGTGCTGACTGACAGCAGTAACCCCGAGCCCAATGTGGGGTTTGAACTCATGAGCTGCTAAATCATGACCTGAGCCGAAGTTGAATGCTCAACCGACTGAGCTACCCAGGTGCCCCAAGAAATGATTTAAAAAAGGATGGCTGGGGCACCTGGGTGGCTCAGTGGGTTAGGCATCTGGCTTCAGCTCAGGTCATGATCTCACAGTTCGTGGGTTCGAGCCCCGCATCGGGCTCTGTGCTGACAGCTAGCTCAGAGCCTGGAGCCTTCTTCAGATTCTGTGTCTCCCTCTCTCTCTGACCCTCCCCTGCTTTCACTGTCTCTCTCTGTCTCTCAAAAATAAATAAAAAAACATTTAAAAAAGCATGGCAGCTTATTATTCTTAAAAATAGCATGTTAAGGAGCATCTTGGCTGAGTCAGTCAGCAGAGCATGCAGCTTTTATTTTGGGGTTGTGAGTTCGAGCCCCACATTGGGTATAGAGATTACTTAAAATCTTTTTAAATTTTTGTTTTATTGCTTGTTTGTTTGCTTGTTTTGAAAGAGAGCATGTGTATGCACGCAGATGCACACATGCAGGGGAGGGGCAGAGAAGAGGAGGACCGAGAATCTGTCAGCACAGAGCCTGATACGGGGCTCAATCCCACCAGGTGTGAGATCATGACCTGAGCCAAAATCAAGAGTCAGATGATAAACTGACTGAACCACCCAGGTGCTCCCCTCCAAAAATTTTTAAACGGAATTTTAGGCATCTGGCTACAGAAATAGCTGCTCATTACGGGAAAAATTCTAGATAAAGGCAGCCCCCCCAAAAAAGAAAGAAAAAAATACTCAAGAAACAATTACTGTTCTTTTTAGAACCTATCCTTCCAGGGGCACCTGGATGGCTCAGTCGGGGGAGCCTCTGGCTCCTGGTTGTGGCTCAGGTCGTGACCTCATGGTTTGTGAGTTTGAGCCCCACATTGGGCTTCACACTGATCGTGTGGAGCCCGCCTGGGACTCTCTGTCCCTCCCCTGGTACACTCTCTCAAAATAAATGAATAAACTTAAAAAAAAAAAGAACCTGTCCTTCCAACCTTTTTTTTTTCTGTTGCACATATATAAATATTTGACAAAAATGGAATCAATTTTTATGACTTGCATTTTCCCCACATAATCATACATCGTGAATATTCCACACACTTTTAAAGACTCCCTTACGGCATTTTTTAAAACTTTTTTGGTGTGTGTTTTTATTTATGATTGAGACAGAGAGAAACACAGCATGAGTGGGGGAGGGGCAGAGAGCGAGGGAGACACAGAATCTGAAGCGGGCTGAGCTGTCAGCACAGAGCCTGATGTGGGGCTCGAACCCACGAACTGTGAGATCACGACCTGAGCCGAAGTCAGATGCTTAACTGACAGCCACCCAGGTGCCCCGCCTATGGCATAATTTTGAACGGTGACTTGTTGTCCATTGTGTGGATACATCATGATTTTTTAAATCTTTTTTTTAAGTCTTTATTTTTTGAGAGAGCATGAGCAGGGGAGGGACAGAGAGAGGTGGCGGGACAGAGCATCCAAAGCAGGCTCTGCACTGACAGCAGTGAGCCTGATGTGGGGCTCGAACCCACGAGCCATGAGATCATGACCTGAGCTGAAGTTGGATGCTTAACCGACTGAGCCACCCAGGCGCCCTTAGACCACGATTTTCTTTAAAAGCAACTCCCTCATGTTGTACGATGAGGTTATTTCCAATTTTTCACCATTATTAGCAATCAACCTCTTTGTATGCATTCCTCTGGTCACATCCCTAATTATTTCCTCAGAACCCACATGAAGAAGTGAGCATCAAAGGAAGGGCACACGGTCAAGGTATTTCCTAGCCGTTGCCAAGTTCTCGATTAGGAGAATCATACAAATTCACGACCCACCAGCAGTGTATAAGAACGCTATCACAAAGGCTTTTTTCCAAGATGATTACCAAAAAAATAATCAAGAAGATAAGTGTTTGCTAAGGGCTCGCCCCGCGCCAGCTGTGTTTATTTGTTGAACGCTGTAGCCATGTTCCTTGGACCAAACGCTGAAGGTCCTTCAGACTCTTTTTATTTAGTGCTCCTTTCAACACTCTGAAACTTTGACCCAAGTTTTATCCACAGGAAAGGAGATTTCTGGTAAATACGGTTTCCAGTTTGGAAACTCAGCTTAAGCACTTCCTCCACCCCTTGTCCTAGCGTGGACCACCTCTGTGATTTTAACTGCTGGGAATCTGTCAGAAGGGGCCGTGCTGCTGACTTGGGGCCGAGAGCGTTAAGTGCTTACAAGAAATGAAAGAGCTGGCTTGGGGTGAAAAAGTCATGTTCCGAGGTACAAAGGAAAAACCAATAACAACCCAAGGGTTTGGAGTTTCACTTGACCTGCTCTGATAATATCACTATGGTGATGGGCTCCATAAACAGTTGCAAAATAGCAAGATGAAAAAGAATGAGCCAGTTCCACCCAGGAGATCTGGAGTTATTTTAGGGATCAAGGCAATGTCATCTGGGGTAAATATGGAATGCAAAATCTGTTCTTTTAATAATCATCCTCCTCTTTAGTGGAGCTGAACAAAGACCTGGGCGTTTGTTCTGTAGAAGCCCTGACCGAGCGTCTTCGGGGCTGGGGAGGAAGCACGGGCCAAAAGAATGGAAATAATGGTTAATAACAGATGCAGAGTTGAGTCTTCTCACACCCTTGGCCTCTGGGAGCCCTGCTGAGCCCAGTGTGGAGTCCAAGTGTGGAACACGGGTGATGTTGTCAGAAAGGGCTGGCCTGGTTGAGAGACTGGGATCGGGACCTCAGGGAACTGAACTTGGTCGCCTGCCCCTGACCTTGATTCCTGGGCCAGAGGTGGGTGGAGGGAAGCATCTTCAAGGCCACAGTCGGCCTCCAGAGCATCCCCATCTGCCACGGATGACATCTGCCACTCCCATCCCCATGCTGTTCTCTTTGAACCCCTGACTCAGCGAGCCCCATGCCAAAAAAGCAGAACTCGCTATTTTTTGCACCAAGAAAAAAAAAATATCAGTCAGTACACTTGCTGAACTCCTTCCTGACCCTGAAACTCTTACTCCTTACACTTAACCCCTTGCTCTTCCCCGATCTCTTTGCTCCCTTCTCTCTCTCTCTCTCTTTCTCTCTCCCCTCCCCAACCCCAACCCCTTCTGTTTCAGACTGCTAAACTGGAATCTCCACCATCCTCTCTAGTGAAGAGTCTGAAGGGAAAGGATTTTTTTTCTGCAGGCAAGAATAATTCCTGCCACACGGAACTTTCTCCGTAAGTGCCTGCTGGTAGGAACTGAATTGAAAAGCCCATGTTTACCCTGAAGTGGACATTTCTGCCATGCATCGTAGACAATGGCTGTTTGTTGATTCACCGGTTCCACAGATGTTTCAGTACCTACTAGGGGCCACAGCTTTTCCGGGGATTGGAGCAAGAGCTCAGGGCCTGTCCTTACAGAGATTACATTCTACTGTAATTAGAATCAAAACAGGCCGACCCCAGGACTTTGGTGGTGACCACAATTATCATCCTATCACAGAGAGCCTTCTCCAGTCATTGGACACAAAATCACACTCGGCCCCTTTCCCTATTCAGTTTTTCTTCCCAGGACTCAGCCTCCCAGGGCGTGTTATATATACATGTACGCATCTTTGTTTTGGGTTTATTTGCCAGTCTTCATATCCTCTTTGGTGGTGATTTGTCTGCGGTGTTCACTGCTGAAGTCCCAGGATGGTGCCTAGCTCACACACACAAGTGTTCCAACAAATATGTGTCAAAGCCATTTGTTCAAGGAACTGATTAGTCCCCCCGAACTTTCTAGCAGAACTCTCCAGGGAAGGAGCTGAGAAGGACTCCAGAAGATCAAAACAACAAATTACAAGTGTCCGGGGCTTTCCGGTTTCTAAAGCAGGGGGCTACATGCAGGGGTCCTCGGGGGCCCTTCACCTCCTATTTCCTCCTTGTTAAGTGGAAATAATAAGCCTCCCTTTGGGAACTGTAGCAGTTGGATAAGGTAATACCCACTAATCGCCCACCCTGGGACCCCGGTACACAGTAGGTGCTCCATGCCTGCGGAGGAAAACTAATGGTTCTTTATTATTTGAGCTTCATAATTCCACATGGACATTATTATTATTGCCGCTTAACTGACAAAGGAAAAGAGCTCACAGAGGCTTAGTGATCTGCTCTTGGCAGCTCAGGTGGGTCTAAACCTCCCCAGAGGGGCACAATTCCAGACGCTGTGTCTTATCTGCATGCCCACAGCCTCTAGCTCTGCCAGGAAAGCACGTCTCACAAACGCCTCCTAATTCCTCCTCTGCCCTCACTCTGCCATACTCGTTTTCGGCGGTCCCACCGCCGTCGCTGTGGGAAGGAGAGCTCTGGGAAGTAAGCCCGAGCAAGGCAAAGGATTGTGCATTTGGTTAGGAGGAGAAGGGTGAGTCTCCCTCCCGCCCACTGCTCCAGCCCGTTCTGCAGCCTCCCGGAGCGCCTCCCTGTGTTTTCTACAGCTCCCCCTTCCCCAGTGCCTTCGGGGACCCTTGGCCTCCCAGCATCTAAGCCAATGGGGATTCTGGTCCAATTAAGGGCAATGGACCAAGAGACTTAACAGCATAAACAAATCAGGAAACTTCTCGAAATTTGGAGGTCCGCTGCCTAGACTATAAAAACTACCAGTACTTAAGCTTCCTAAAAACAATTATAATTTTTAAAATATATAATAGCGTTGTCATGCATTGAACCATCTCCTTAGTCTCGGGCAGGGTGGGAGGCAATTTACAAATATCCAGCCCAGAAAGGTAGCCATTATGGTTCCCATTTTATAGATGAAAAAGATGAAGCCCAGAGAGATGAATGATCTTGTTGGGAGTCATGTAGCTACCAAGTGATGAAGGCTCAGGATCTAAAGCCGGGAATGCCTGCCTTTGAAGTCCATGCTCCTCGGTCACGCAAAACTATGGGGTGAGCATCAGGGAGTTATGGGCACCAGGATGCCTACCCCAGCATTATTCTGAAGGACACCAGAAACATACTAAAACATGCAAAAACAGGGGGATGGTTCTATGGATTATGGTAAGTGTGGCCAGTAGCTATTTTACAATTATTGAAAATGATACAAAGAATGTGATGACACAGAAAAGTCCTTATGACAAACAGAAAGTGTGGGCTACAAAATATATGTCCATAGGCATTACACTATTTTTAATGTTTATTTTTGAGAGAGAGAGAGCACGAGTTCGGGAGGGGTAGAAAGAGAGGGAGACACAGAATCCGAAGCAGGCTCCAGGCTCTAAGCTGTCAGCACAGAGTCCGACTCGGGGCTCAAACTCACGAACCGTGAGATCATGACCTGAGCCGAAGTTCCAAGTTTAACTGACTGAGCCACCCCTAGAGATGATAATTTATAAACATGCATGTACATGTGCAGAGGGCTGTAAGGAAGCATAAAAATATGGCCATCACTGCATGGTGAGATTTGGAGGGATTTTTACCCCCTTCCTGAGACCAGTCTTTCTGCAATGTGATTAACTTACTTTGCAATTTACAGATTAAAAAAAAAAAGATCAGACACAGTTTTCAGAAGTCCTATAGCTTTGGCACACAGAACACAGGAATGAGCATGCCTTGTTTTCAAGGCTAACTAGATGATTTTAATTTTTTTTTAATTTTTTTATTTTTGAGAGAC
>NC_043707.1:127896420-127967431 GCF_006229205.1 Suricata suricatta | reverse complement strand
TGACCTCCCTAGGTTCTCCTTGGTGTCTTTCCCACAGCTGCCTACCCTTGCCTCATGCACCAGACTAATTCAAGTCATCCACATATTAAACATCAAATCCTTTGCGCTGAAGCCTACACTCTCTCATTGAGAGTTAAATGAATAAGACATTCACACACAGGGTTACTCATTAGGTTGGGCCCCAAGGGGCCAATTCTAAAACAGAACTTAGTCTACACTAAGTGGACTAGGCATTGGACAGTTGGCCAGAGGCTGGACCGGATGCCCTCCAGAGGGCCCCGGAGAGCTAAGAGGTCTGAGTTTCAATGGTCAGGGGAGAAGGAGGAATGTTCCTGGGCCATGGCTTCTCCTTGGATTGAGTCCAGCCTACACAAGAGCCGCTTGGGGCCCAAGTTGTCTAAGTAAACACTGATTCCTTGACGAGTTTCCAAAATCAGGAACAGAGCAACTGTTTGGTTTGAACAGGCTGTGCTCTGTAAACCACCGCCTGCACATCACCAGGGCCCCATGTAAATATTTTAGCTACAGATTGGAAGAACACAACTCTTTTTTTTGAAATCCCATCACTTCATTGCTAGACTTATAATGAATTACGTTTTGTCTCTGTTGTTAGACTTAAAATGAATTATGTGTTATTTCTGTTTATTGGGAGGTTTAATTCCCTAATTTGGTTATAGGCATCTCAGATGTATCTCTACAGGGAACTTTATTGTTTGAGGAAAGCTGAGTAAATAACATGCCACTTTTTCCTGCTTGGATTGAGAACAAAATGAAGACACAGGACTCAAGTAGGTAGAGAGGAAGGTATCATTTTACTATCAATAGAACTGATTATGGAGATGTTGGCTTTAGGTGTATGAGTTAAGGTCTTTCTAGTTCTTCACTCCAGAATTAGGGGGACTTAGTCATCCAGTCTGAGACAGCACTGTCCTAGGGTAGACCCGTGGAGAAGCAGAAGAAAACATGTGTAGCCAGAGAGAAGAAAGGAAGGAGGACCCTGGCCTAAGCATTCCCTGTTTCTCCTCCCAAAGCCATCAATCAATGAATACTTCCTCCTCTGGGAAACAGTAGGGCAGGGGACCCAGAGCAGCTGAGATGTCAGTATGATGGGCCTCCTGCCGCATGGAGACATGAAGCCAGAGAGAAGGACGTTCACCACCAATAGACACCTTGATGAAGCATGAGGCAAAGCGAGACCAGGTCAGGAATCTCCCCAGACACAGCCTCTTGGCAAAAATGGCAACTGCTTGAATATCAGAAAGCAGACTTTGATCTTGAAGACAAAAAGTTTACCTTCACACATAGCTACAGCGATACTGGTGACACTTAGGCCACATGATAGGTAGAAAAACAGAGACTCAAGAGTACTTGTTCCCATTACTGCTCTGATCACCACAATGGCCTTCATCTGCTGAGAACACGCACCCTTTGTCCAACAGCACCTCCGCCCTACACTGTGGCAGACAAGACCTGTGTTACTGAAAGGGCAATGAGTTGAGTGGAAATTAACGTTGTGAATTTTAGACCTGACCCTTTATATGTCTCCTCTCTTGGTTATGTGGCAGAATGGGTTTCTCCGGGCTCTGCCCTCTCTCTGCTCCTTCCCATGGTCAACTCTGGAAAGAGATGAAAAGGCAGGCCTTTAACATAATAGTGCCTCAAAGATCTACAAGAACTATCAATATTGTCAGACAGAAATAGGTGTCCTTAGCCTCAGTCACAGGGGTTGTGGTGGATGGAGCTAGAGGCACTGGGGGGAGGACAGGGAGGCAGAAGATGAAATTTTGAGAAAGGCAAAGGAGAGAAGCAGAATACATGTGGAGAGCAGAAGAATAGTATAAGATGTCTTACACTTGACTTTGAAGCTGTTTGTGATTTTGGCTGGCTCTAATAAGGTGGGGAACTTCTTGGGAGCAGATGCTGCCTGTTTGTCTTGTGGGGCTTACTGGGCCTAAGGCAGGGTTTTACTTACATGGCATCGCCGTCCTCAATTTCTGGTGGACTCTCTACCAAATTCTTCCCATTGATGACCACACCTTGTCACTTCTTCTCTGCAAGATCTTTCCCCACCTGTCTCATTTCCAGTTTCACTGCTCACTAACTCTCCTTTGACCTATTGGGGAGACATCTTACCTAGACTTCCTGCCTTTATTACCTGTCTGTGCCTCCTGTGTATTTCCGAATAGACTGATCTTTCTGAAAAACAGATCTGATTCGCTCAAGGCCCTGTGTTATTCAGCAGTCTCTGTTTGCTCCCCATTGCCTAGAAAATAAAGTCTGAGATCCAAGATCCTCGGGCAAGCATCCAATTTCTCCCCACCGTTATTATCATACATCTTGCACACTAAGACAAGTACAGCTAGGTGGGTACGGAACGTTGGATTAGAAAGAGAGAGGTTAGGGGTCAACCAGACAAATGAACCAGATTTGCAGGAAACTGGTAAGAAAGAGAAACCATTTGGTTTTATTTGTTTGTTTATTTATTTTAAATTTTATTTATTTTGAGAGAGAGACAGAGAGAGCGAGCAAGGAGGGGCAGAGAGAGAGGAAGAGAAAGAGAATCCCAAGCAGGCTCTGCGCTGTCAGCACGGAGCCCGACGTGGGGCTTAAACTCCCAAACCACGAGATCATGACCTGAGCGGAAACCAAGATGTCAGATGCTCAACCAACTGAGCCACCCACGCACACCTGTTAGGAATTTTTAATATTTATTAGGTCTTCCTAAATGTCCAACCAGAAGAAAGTGATGATCTATGAAATCTCTGCTTTTGATATGTTATATACTTACAGTTTAATTTTTTTTAATGTTTTTTATTTATTTTTTTGAGAGACAGACAGAGACAGCATGATCAGGGGAGGGTCAGAGAGAGAGGGAGATACAGAATTGGAAGCAGGCTCCAGGCTCTGAGCTAGCTGTCAGCACAGAGCCTGATGTGGGGCTCGAACCCAGGAACGTGAGATCATGACCTGAGCCGAAGCCAGACACTTAAACGCCCCTATACTTACAGTTTAAATTACATTTATGATTCAAAACCAGGGTAGTCCACATACAAGAGAAACCATGGTACATTTATATGGTATTTTATTATGAAGCTATCTAAAAATCATATTTTGAAGAATACTTAATGATATTGTAAAGTTTAAAAAAGTAGAAAAATGTATTATTATAATGATTTCCATGAAAAGCAAGCAGACTAGAACGTTTTACAAAAATATATTACTGTGGTAGGATTATAGGAGACTTTTCATTCATTCTTTACACTTTGCCTGCTTCGGATTCTGTGTCTCCCCTCTCTCTCTGTCAACCCCTCCCCCACTCAGGTTCTGTCTCTGTCTCTCAAAAATGAATAAGTGTTAAAAATAAAATAAAATGAAATAAAAAAGAAATTGTCCATCACAATTAGAGAGGCTCGTGAATCCCAAATCTGCAGCAAGTCTGCCAGGCTGGAGACCCACTGGAGTTGATGATACCATCCCAACCCCAAAGCGGTCTGCTGCAGAACTTGCCCCTGCTTGGGGAAGTTGGTCTTTGTGTTTTATTCAGTCCTTTAACTGACCAAATGAGGCCCACCCACACTATGGAGGGTGGCCTGCTTACTCCAAGATTAAAATGTTAATCACATCCGAAAACACTCTCCATAAAAAACTGACTGTTGACATATAAAATTAGCTATCACAGAAAGCATAACCAGAAAAGTATTCTTGCCAAAAAAATAAATCTAACTGAATCTTATCAATCTTTTAGAACTATTTATCAGTTTGCATGAACAGCAGGGAATAAAGGAAATGTGTTAAAGGACTCTATGGGAATGTGCTTTCCAACCCCGTATGAAGCAAATTAGTGGCATAAAAAAATAGATGAAGAGTGTTAGGTAAAAAGTGGGTTAAGAGGCCTGTCAGCTCAATGTGATGCACGGACCTTGTTTGGATCCTGATTTGAAAGAACTGATTGTAATGGGACATGTATGAGAGACTCAGAAAAATCTGCACCTTAACTAGATATTAGTTGATATTAAGGGTTGTTGTTTTTTTTTACATGTTAATAGTAGTATAGTTATATTTTCTAAAATAAAAGCTCTTGTTTCTTAGAAATATTCAATGAAGCATTTACAAATGGAAGGGTTTGACCTCAGAGTTCTTCTTTAGGATAACCCAGCACATGGCGAGGAGGTGGAAGAGAAAAAACATCTTCTATATATTGACTTTTGGTGCTGGGGGTGAGGAATTGTTCCATTGTTCTACTTCTAAGTATATTTAAAATCTTCCCATTAAAATATCAATTTTTTACCTCTACTTCCGGCCAGAAGGATGAGAACTAGCTGGTGTGAGCCTCAAGAATTATTTATTCTAGAGCACAGGTATTCCATATTGTATGCTCACACTTTCCTATATAAAGGGACTTATCAATGAGATTTTCCCAGCTCACAAAACAGCAAATCTAGACCAGCATTCTCCAATAGCGATAAAATGCAGACCACATATACATGATTTACAGTTTTCTAGACCATATAAATGAAAGTAAAAAGAAACAAGTGATGGAACGCCTGGGGGCTCAGTCGGTTAAGCATCTGACTTCAGCTCAGATCATGATCTCAGTTTGTGGGTTCGAGCCCCACATCCATCTCTGTGCTGACAGCTCGGAGCCTGGAGCCTGCTTCAGATTCTGTGTCTCTCCCTGCCCCTGCCCAGCCCATACTCTGTCTCTCTCTCAAAACTAAATAATAAACATTAAAAAAAGTTAAAAAAAAAAAAGGAATAAGTGAAATCAATGTTAATAAAACTTTTACTTGAGGGGCACCTAGCTGGCTCAGTTGGTAGAGTACACAACTCTTGATTTTGGGATTGTAATTTCAAGCCTCACACTGGGTGTAGAGATTATTTAAAAATAAAATCTTAAAAAAATTATTTTTAAAAAATAGCAATTTTAGGGGCGCCTAGGTGGCTCAGTGGGTGAAGTGTCCGACTCTTGATTTTGGCTCAGGTCATGATGTCACAGTTGTGAGATCAAGCTCTGTGTCAGGCTTCCGTGCTGAGTGTGGAAACTTCTTGAGGTTCTCTCTTTCCCTTTCTCTGCCCCTCCCTCTCTCTCTCTAAAAATAAATGAATAAATATTTTTTAAAAAATAACGATTTTTCTTGACTCAGTATTTCCCAAACATCACTTCAGTGTGTAATACAAAAATTAGGAAGGAGATATTTACATTCTTTTTTTCATCCTAAGTCTTTAAACTCTGGCATGTGTTTTTATACTCAGCGCATCTCAGTTTGGCCTCGCCACATGGTAAGTGCTCACTAGCCATGTGTGGCGCGTGGCCGCCATGTTGGACAGTGTAAGCCTATAGAATGGGAAATCCGGACTCTGGGATTTCTCTCTATTCTACTTCATATGCATAGTCTAGTTCTTGGGCTGCCTTCTTCACGGCCGCATGAAACCTTCCCACAGAAACCAGAGCAACGTGTTTCCAGTTCCCAGTGAACAAGACTGAGAACCTGACAAAGATCCTCTGATGTCTTCTCCACCTGTATCGCCCTAGATCTGCCATCCTTGAACCCATCATTGGCAAAGGACACGGGATTGCCATGATTGAGTAGAGTCGTCAGAGGCTTGGAGCTGGCATCAATTCCCTGAGTCTTACAGCTATTCATCAGACGAGGAGGAATGTGACGGATTGGATGTTGGGGGGCCAAGCCAGAAGTCTATATTAGAATGGGTTCTAGCAACCCAGGAATACCATCCAAACGGCTCAAAACCATCTCCACTCCTCACAGAACAAGAGAACACAACTGCCCAACGGGGCTTCTTTAATGACCTTCACCACAAAAGGGTAAAGAGCTTACTAATACAATCTGGTTTTAGCCAGCATGAAGCTTACTGATCTCTCTATAAGACTTTCCCAGGGGGAAAAAACCCAAATTCCGTTTTTTTGTCTTTTATTTATTTTTGAGAGACAGAGAGAGGGAGACACAGAATCCGAAGCAGGCTCCAGGCTCTGAGCCAGCTGCCAGCACAGAGCCTGACGCAGGGCTCGAACCCACGAACTGTGAGATCATGACCTGAGCCGAAGCTGGCCACTTAACTGACTGAACCACTGAGCACGTAACATGTATTATTTCACTTCATCCTCGTTGTCACTGTATATAATTGATTCCAGTGTTCCAGGGAAGGAAAATGGGGGACAGAGAGGATAACGTAACTCTGCCAAAGCCACATAGTCAACAGATGACGGAAGCCAGACTCGTGCCCAGACAGAGCTCACTTCTCTGTTAGACCTGGGAGGCATAGTGCTTAAAGCCCATGATACCTTGACCTTGACGGCCCATAAAATTGTTTCCATTTTCATTTATTTTGAACAATCTCTTTTTCTTTTCTTTTCTTTTTTTAGAGGTGGAGACAGAGTGAGCATGAGTGGCGGAGGGGCAGAGGGAGAGCAAGAATCTCAAGCAGGCTCCCCATTCTGTGAGGAGCCCGACACAGGGCTGGAACCCACGAACCGTGAGATCATGACCTGAGCTGAGATCGAGTCAGATGCTCACAACCGACCGAGCCCCCCAGGTGTCCCATTTTCATTTATTTTAAAATCAGAAGAACAATGAAAATAATGATAATGAGTGTGTAATAATGAGTTCAGTCTGGATTAGATTCATCTTCGTTCCAACAGACCCATAAGCTACCACATTTAAGACAATTTATGGAAGAAAGGGGCCCTCAATGACAAGACAGTCCATAAAATCAGGATGCTTACTGTAGGTCCCCGAACCCCAGGCCACTGGACTTCAACCACGAGAGCTCCCCAACTCTCTGAACCCCAATTAAGCCACTTTAAGACTGGATATCTGCCTGAGCTCAGACGAGTCACCCTTTCTCTGCCTCAGGGTTCTCCTCTGTAAAATGGGAATAATAAATAGCATTGATTCGTCTGCAGCCGTGAGGATGCTGTAACTGTGCCCCGCACCTTAGCAGCACGTCTGGATGCTCGGTAAGGACTCTGTCCCGACTAGCTGTGGCTGACTTGACTTGTTGCAGCCTGAGGGTCTGGAGCAGCCAGACCCCAGAGGGGCCGTCTCTGAAAGAGCCAGATGGCTGACAGCCGCGCTGTGACAGCACCTCATCAGGCACACCAGGAATTCCGCAGCAGCCTCCGGGGAGGTTCTGGTGTGTTCTTCAACCAGCCAGGGGCGATCCACACTTATAAAAGCTGCCAGTCCTCAGCGATCATTTCTCCCCTTCCCACACCTCTCCCCATTCCCCTGGGCCCCTTTCCATCTTAGCTCTGTTTCTGCAGGAAGGACAGAAAGGTCTCAGTCTTAGGTGAGTATAGAAAAAAAGCACACAGAGTTGGAGCTCTCAGGAATGGGCTTTGCCTCCCAGCTCCGTCAGAACAGGCTTGGACGAGTCAGTCAACCTCTCCGAGCCTCTGGGCCCTCCGGTGGACGGCAGGAGCACAGAACTACACTGGGAATTAATACGTGTGTGTGTGTGTGTGTGTGTGTGTGTGTGTGTGTAATGTTATTTATTTATTTATTTTTAATTTTTTTTTTTACATTTTATTTATTTTTGAGAGACAGAGACAGAGTGTGAACAGGGGAGGGGCAGAGAGAGAGGGAGACACAGAATCCGAGGCAGGCTCCAGGTTCTGAGCGGTCAGCACAGAGCCCAACACGGGGCTCGAACCCACGAACCGTGAGATCATGACCTGAGCCGAAGTCGGACACTCAACTGTCTGAGCCACCCAGGCGCCCCAACATTTATTTATTTTTGAGAGACAGAGAGGGGAGACACAGAGCACAAGCCGGGGAGTGGCAGAGAATGAGGGAGACACAGAATCCAAAGCAGGCTCCAGGCTCTGAGCTGTCAGTACAGATCCTAAAGTGGGGCTTGAACTCATGAATGGTGAGATCCTGACCGCTTAACTGACTGAGTCACCCAGGTGCCTCTTAACTGAAACTAATACTTGTGACCAATATACCCACAGGATAGTACTAGAAACATGAGGGCTTTGGGGTCAGAGTCCTTTGTTCAGATCATGACTCCACCCTTGACAGCACAGGACCTTGTCTCTCCAAGTCTAAATTTCTCATTTGTGAAATAGAGGATAAGAAGAGTACCCATCTCAGAGGGTTATTGGGATGATGAAGTGAGATAATTTGATCTACAGCTCATTGCAGCACTAGGTAAACAGTAAACGCTCTATAAAGTTCAGCAACTGTTACTGTATTTATAATTGTGCCTCTACATGAGCCCTTTGGTCTTTTGTCCAGTTTCCTAATGGCACACAGTAGATGCTCAATGAATAGTTGTGGAATTAAAAGATGAATGAATGGATGGGTGAGTGAATTAATGAACAAACATGCCATCCTTCTCAATCCAGAACTCTTTTCTTCAGGCCAAAACCTCTCGATCTAATGGCAATAAGAAATTTGCATCCTCAGGACTTCCCATTTTCTTGTTTCTTCTTGACTGGATAAAGCAGTTAAATTTTTTTTTTTACATTTATTTATTTTTGAGAGACAGCATGAACAGGGGAGGGACAGACAGAGAAAGAGACACAGAATCCGAGGACAGGCTCCAGGCTCTGAGCTAGCTGTCAGCACAGAGCCTGACGCAGGGCTCCAACCCACGAACCTTGAGATCATGACCTGAGCCGAAGTCGACACTCAAGCTGTGGTGGAAGCAGGTCCTCCGGCCCCAGTCCAGCCTTTGGATTACCGCAGCCCCAGCCAACAGGTGGGACTGCAACCTCAAGAGACTGTGAGCAAGAAACAGCAAGGAGGCCACATGGGCGGGAGGGGAGTGAGAGCCGAGATCTGAAAGGTAACAGACATCTAATCAGGCTCCCCTGAACACGAGACTGGCATAAGAACTTTGGCATCTATGGAAATTTCCACCTGGAACATTTCACCCGGACTCTCTCCATGCCTGGCTCTTTCCCATTCCACAGATCTCAGAGAGACTTTCTTTGACCGCCCTCCAACTTCACTTTCAGAACACTCACAAAATATTCTTCATAATCAGTGTCCAAACAAGTGGAGCACAAGCTCCGTCTGCCTTGTTGACAGTCATAAACCCAGTGCCTAGCAGACTGCCCAGCACTCAGTAAGTGCTCAATAAATAACTTGTTGAATGAAAGAATGAAAGAGGGAGATTCTGTAATTATTATTCCAACCTTGAACCCTCTGAAGTATGAAGAAAAATGTTTTGATGTTGGAGGATCGTCCCTAGGAAATCTGTGGGCAAAAACCTTTCAGAGAGAGATTAACAAAAGGAAAATAAAAAACGTGCCACCTTGAAAGACTTGGGAATTAGAATGGCCTGAACTTCTGAAAAAATAACATCAGAGGCTAGAAAGCAAAGGAACAAAGCCTTCAAAACATTGTGTGAAAAATACTGTTAACTCTGCAGCTACCCAATCTATCGATTAGGTGTGAGGGCGAAGAAACATAATTTCAGATAATGCAACCTTTCAAAATGTTTTACCTCTCACACGCTTTTCAGAAAGCGACTGAGGATGTACTTTACCCAGATGAGAGGAAGAAAGAAAAAGACAAGTATCCAGGAGACAGTGGCTCCAACCCCAGGAGAAGGGTGAGGAAGGCTTCCAAGCTGATGGCAAAAAAGAAAATTCGGCAAGATACCTGTCTGGGGGAGCGGGGGTAGGAGGGTGCTCATTCCGGATGGGAACAGGAGGCAGATGACTCCTTGAAATTGAGATCTCCTGGAAAACAAGGAAATTCACATATTATCTACTCGATGCAAGCAGAACCACCTGCCTTGTTTGCAAAACGAAACAGAGAGGCTTCTTGCTTAAAATTTGAGAATTTCAAGATGGCGCTAGCGAACCAAGTGGGTGGGCTCTTCTGAGACTGAGGCCTGGTGCCGACTGCATCGGTCACGTGCCCAGGAAGCTGGCCTGGCACGTGATCGTGTGGGAAAGTGGGAAACTGTGCTGATACCTGTTCTTGTCTAGAAGCTAAGAGAAACCAGCTCTCGTTGACTTAAGGAGCGAGGGAATTTATTAAGAGTATTAAGTGACCCATAAAATCCCATGAGGGCTGGAGAGTTTCTGTCATAGCTACCCAGCTGGAAACAACTCCTCAAGCCAGGCTGTCGGCTGGTGTTGGGAGGATGACACTGCTGCTGTCCCCGAGTACCTGGTACCACAGCTAGCAGAGATGCCATCAACGGGTCCCTGGCTCAGTTCAGTGCCACTGTCCTGCATGGCTGCCCCACTCTAATGACTTCTGCTAAAAAAAAAAAAAAAAATCCTTGCATTTTCTGCGCCCGCACCCATTGGTTATGTATTGAAATGTGTGCGCCTGAAGGGTGATGACCAGGTTAAGTGCCCCACAGCTCAGCTGCAAGAGGCTGAGAAAGTGAGCATCTAGAATCTTCCACATCTATGGTGGAAGTTCTGCTTCCTACAAGTCTCCTCAGGGGAAATTCCCCAAATACAGGAAGGATTTAACATCTGGACAACAAGGAAGAATGACAAATATCCACAGTAGAAGTACAGAAACAATTGGTGATATGAAGGTTAATAAAACAAACAAACAACCACTGAGCAAATAAAAATGAAATGAGACGAATGTAACGCAGAGATGAATAAAATGAAAAGTTGTTCAAGAAAGGAAATGTAATGTTAGCGTACTCTCTGACTCATCGGTGTTCTGTATTTGCATATTCTGCGCAACGTAAAACCTGAATGTGGGTGTAACCCCAAATGTCATATTTATCACATTGTGAAGTTGGAAAGGGGACAATCAGGGTTGCTAATGACTTAGGAACGCTAAATGTCATTTGCTATCACAAGAAGTTAATAGAGAACCCCTAAAATTGATAAATACAAAGTTAGAAGTAAAATCACATTAGGAGGAGCGCCTGGGTGGTTCAGTCAGTTAAGACTTCAGCTCAAGACACGGTCTTATAGCTCATTAGTTCGAGCCCCATGTTGGGCTCTGTGCTGACAGCCCAGAGCCTGGAGCCTGCTTCAGATTCTGTGTCTCCCTCTCTCTCTCTCCCCATCCCCCACTCATGCTCTGTCTGTCTGTCTGTCTGTCTGTCTGTCTCTCAAAAATAAATAAACATTAACAAAATTTTTAAGAATCACATTTAGCAATGTGGACATAAATGCCCAAAGAAGCTGTTAAAACATTGTAAACGGGTGTCTGGGGACCAAGCCTGGAGAGTGGGGAGAGGGCAGTTGGAGGACCTACTCCTTTTACTGTTGTTTGTTGTTATAAGCCTTTAGGTGCCTGTTTTCATCCGGCTGCACTGTGTTCTGTTGCAGAAATAAGTCCTGAAAAGCTCTGTGGCTTAACACAGTAACAGGTGGAGGTTTATTTCTCATTCTTCCAGAATCCAGTGTGAGTTGGGTAGCCCTCTTCAGTCTTGTAGCCCCATCATCTAGAGCAAGGTCATTGCAAAAAGAAGAAAAAGCCAACTGGGAGGGGGCGAGGGTAGGTGGGACATTTCGAAGGGCCAAGCCTGGGTATGGCTTATGTTGCTTCACTTCCACCGTCCAGAACCCAGACACTTGGGCCCAACATAACTCCGTGTGGTCTTCCCAGGAAGGCACACAGCAATGTCTGCCTCAAGACCAGGTACTTTTTATTTAATTAATTAATTTTTTAAAAGTTTTATTTATTTGAGGGAGACAGAGACAGAGACAGAGAGACAGAGTGAAAGCAGGGGAGGGGCATAGAGAGAAGGAGACACAGAATCTAAAGCAGGCTCCAGGCTCCGAGCTGTCAGCACAGAGCCCGATGCAGGGCTCGAACTCACGAGCCGTGAGATCATGACTTGAGCTGAAGTTGGACGCTTCACCAACTGAGCCACTCAGGCGCCCCAAGACCAGTGACTTTTTAAAAATTAATAGACTTTATTTCCTAGAGCAGTTTTAGGTCACCAGAAAAATCGATCAGAAGTGCAGAGGTTTTCCATATACCCCCGCTTCTCTCCCTACACACATTATTTTCTCAAATTTTTAAAAATAGGCAACACTTCATGAATTTGTGCGTCGTCCTCGCGTGGCTAGGTGCTGGTCTTCTCGGTGTTGTTCCAGTTTTAGTGCGTGTGCTGCTGAAGCGAGCACAATCTCCTCAAAAGTGTTTACGTTTATTTATTTATTTTGGGGAGGAGAGGGATAGAGAGAGAGGGAGAGAGAGAATCCCAAGCAAGCTCCACACTGTCAGCATGGAGCCCCACATGGGGCTCAAACTCATGAACCATGAGATCATGACCTGAGCCACAATCAGGAGTCAGATGCTTAACCGACTGAGCCACCCAGGTGTCCCAATTACCTCAATGTTCAATACCTTGCAGTTGTGTGGAACATTTGTTGTAGTTGGTGATCCAGTATGGACACATCACTATTAACTAAGTCGGTAGGGTACAGTAGGGCCCCTCCTTGAGGTTTATAGCTCTGTGAGTTTCATCAAATGCATAACGTCACGTATCCATTATTAGAATATTGTACATATCTCCTTCATTTCTCCCCCAACCACCACCCTGCCAGCCCCCATGTTCCCTGAACCCTTGGCAAGCACTGATAGTTTTTTCCCCCCTGTAGCCATAGTTTTGCCTTTTCTGGAATGTCATATCGTTGAGGTGATTTAGTACGTAGCCTTTTCAGACTGGCTTCTTTCACTTAGCAATACGCGTAGAAGCTTGCTCTCTCTATGCGTTTTCGTGCCTGGATAGCTCATTTCCTTTTAAGCGCTGAATAACGTATTCCATTGTTTGGATGTACCACTGTTTGTTTATATCCACTAACCTATTGCAAGACATCTTGGTTGTGTCTAATTTTGAGCAATTATGAATAGAGCTGCTATAAACATACACGTGCAGATTTTTGTGCACACATAAGTTTTCAACTCATTTGGGTAGATACAAAAGCAACTGTAAGAATGTCATTGCTGAATCTTATGGTAAGATGATGTGTAGCTTTGTAAGAAACTGCCAGATCATCTTCCAAGGTGGCTGTGCGTTTTGAATTCCACCCCAGCAATGAATGGGACTTCTTCCTGACGTCCCATTTCCTTACCAGAATGAAGTGTTGTCATTGTTCTGGACTTCAGCCATTTTGATAAATGTATAGTGGCATCTCATTGTGGTTGTAATTTGAAATGCCCTAATGACCTGTGATATTGAGCCTCATTTTCTCTACTTATTTGCCACGTGCACATCTTCTCTGGAAAGATGTTGGTGCAGATCTTTGACCCACTTTTTTGTGGGGTTGTTTGTTTTCTGGATTGTTGAGTGTGTTTGTTTGTTTAAGTAGGCTCCATGCTCAGTATGGGCCCAATACAGGGCTCGAACTCACGACCCCGAGATCAAGAGCTTCACGTTCCACTGACTGAGCCAGCCAGGTACCCCGAGAATCCTTTTTATTGCATGTCCAGTTGCTCTGGTACCATTTGTTGAAAAGATTACCCTTTTTCCATTAAATTGCCATTGTTCCTTTGTAAAAGATCAGTTGACTATGTTCGTGTGGGTCTAATTCTGAGCTCTCTGTTCGGTTCCATTGATCTGTTTATTCTTCCATCAATGCCACACTGTCTTAATGACTGTATCTTTATAGTAAATCTTGCAGTTGGGTAATGTCAGTCCTCTGACTGTATTCTTTTTTTTTTAATTAAAAAAATTTTTTTTAATGTTTTAAATTTATTTTTGAGAGACAAAGAGAGACAGCGCAAAGAGGGGAGGGTCAGAGAGAGAGGGAGACACAGAATCCGAAGCAGGCTCCAGGCTCCGAGCTGTCAACACAGAGCCTGACAAGGGGCTCAAACCCATGAAACATGAGATCATCTGAGCCGAAGTTGGATGGTCAACTGACTGAGCCACCCAGGTGCCCCTGTTCTTCCTTTTTTAATGTTTTTAAAATTTATTTTTAAGAGAGAGAATGCCTGCAGGGGAGGGACTGAGGATCTGAGGATCCGAAGTGGGTTCCGCACTGACAGCAGTGAACCCAGTGTGGGGTTTGAACTCACAAACTACAAGATCATGAACCGAGCCAAAGTCAGACGCTCAACTGAACTGAGCTACCCAGGCGGCCCAATGACTTTCTCTTCTTTTTCACATAAATTCAGTTTATCGATATCCACCAAATAACTCACTTGCATTTTGACAGAGATTGAACTGAATCTCCAGACCCAGGGGGCATAACCGGTATCTTAACAATATTGAGTTTTCTTATACATGAACAAAGAAGATCTCTCCCTTTATTAGGTTGTTCTTTGATTTCCCTCATCAGAGTTTTGCCGTTTTCCTCATATAGATCTTGCATATATACTGTTAGATATTATAGTGTAGTATTTAATTTTGGGGGGTGCTAATGTAAATGGTATTGTTTTTAAATTTCAAAATCCACTTGTTCATTTCTGGCATATAGGAGGGTGATTGTGTTTATGTATTAACTTGTATCCTATAACCGTGTTGTAATTGCTTTTTAGTTCCATGAGGCTTTTATTGATGTTTTGGGATTTTCTACATATACAATCATGCCATCTGGGAACAAAGTGAATTTTATCTTTTTTCCCCAATCTGTATATTTTATACCATTTACTTTTTAATTCCATGAATGTATTCTTTTGCTAAAAATTTTTCTTATTTTTTTATTAAAATTTTTTAAGGCTTATTTATTTTGAGAGAGAGAGAGAGCATGAGTAGGGGAGGGGCATAGAGAGGGAGAGAGAGAGAGAATCCTAAGCAGGCTCTGCACTGTCAGTCCAGAGCCCGATGTGGGGCTTGAATTCACAAACCACAAAATCATGACATGAGCTGAAGTTGGATGCTTAACTGACTAACCCGTTCAGGCACCCCAGAATGTTTATTATTTTCTTAATATTTTGTTTTTCATTTCCACACCCAATGTTGGACTTGAACTCACAACTCCGAGATCAAGAGTCACGTGCTCTATAGACTGAGCCAGCCAGGGGCCCCTAAAAATGTTTAATATTCACAACTGAAGGACACCTTGGAAGGGTTCTTGGTATGCCGATGTGCTGAGGCTCTCTCTCTGTCATCAGATGCAAAATCCTAAGTCTCTTTTCCCTTGTTTCTCAAAAGTTAATAATGTTACAGAAAAAAGCGTTGGTGAGAATGTAGAGAGACTGGAATGCTTGTGCACTGTTGGTGGGAATTTAAAATGGTGCAGCCACTATGGAAAACAGTGTGCCGGTTCCTCAAGGCATTAAAAATAGACTTACCATATGAGTCCACAATTCCGCTTTTAGGCATTTACCCGCAAAGAACTGAAAGCCAGATCTGAAAGAGATATTTGCAGACCTATGTTTATTGCAGCGTTATTCATGGTGTGGATTGTGGAGCCAATCCAAATGCCTTTAGGCGAATGAATGAACAAAGAAAATGTGGCAGGGGCATCTGGGTGGCTCAGCTGGTTAAGCGTCTGACTCTTGACATCAGCTCAGCTCACGGTCTCGTGATTCATGAATTTGAGCCCCATGTTGGGCTTTGCACTGACACTGCAGAGCCTACTTGGGATTCTCTCCCTCTCTCTCCCTCTACCCCTACCCCAACTCGTGCTCACAGGTGTGCTTTCTCTCTCACTCTCTCTCTAAATAAATAAATAAACTTAAAAAAAGAAAATATGGTAATACACACAATGGACTATTATTCAGCCTTAAAAAGGAAGGAAATCCTTTTGGTGCTGTTGTGGACGGACCTGAAGGTATTATGCTAAGTGAAACAAACCCGTCACAGAAAGAGAAATATGGTATGATTCTGCTTATAGGAGGCACCTAGGGTAGTCAAACTGGTAGAAACAGAAAGTAGAATGGTAGTTGCCAGGGGCTGGGGGAAGGGAAGTGGGAAGTCATTGGGTAGAGAGTTTCGGTTTTGTAAGATGAAAAAGTTTAAGAGATCTATTGCTCAACACTGTGAATATACTTAATGCTACCGAACTGTGCAAAATGATTAAGATGAGGGGCGCCTGGGTGGCTCGGTCAGTTGAGTGTCCGACTTGTGATTTCGGCTCAGGTCACAATCCCAGGGTTGTGGGATTGAGCCCCATGTTGGGCTCTGTGCTGAGTGTAGAGCCTGCTTGGGATTCTCTGTCTCTCTCCCTGACTCTGCCCCTCTCCTGCGAGCACCTTGTATTGCTCTCTAAAATAATAATAATAAAAAGATTAAGATGATAAATTAATGGTATGTGATTTTTACCAGAATTTCAAAAAATGTTAATGTTCTTTCCATATTGAACTGGAAGGCTTTTCAGGTCCCACCAGACCCTACAGAAATCCATCTGTAAGCGAATACTACACATGTCGTGTTATTACTATTTAAGTTTTAAATAGTAAGTATCTTTTAAGTATCTTAAAGGGACTGCTGGTGAAAAAAAAAAAAGATTATGTTGCAGTCAGAGCAGCCCACTCTAATTTATCAGATTTGAAAAGTGAAATTTGCGTTTCTCGAATTTTCTTAAGGGCATCAAAAGCATACAGCATTTCCTGGGATTAAACTAGGTTCAGTTTGAGTCAAAAAAAAAATGCAGCTATTCAACTACCCTTTATTGTGTAAAGAATTGGAACCAGCCACACTGTCTGGGTAATTATAGTTTGTTTTTAATCTTAAAAGCACATCCAAAGTATTTCCTTATTTGCTTTGTGGATTAGGAAGCTCAGAACGAGATTTGCAGTACATCTCTAACTTCTACCCGGAACTTTATTTTTATTTTTTTATTTAATAGTAGGCCCCACGCCCAACATGGGGCCCAAACTCAGGACCCTGAGATCAAGAGTCACATTCTATCGACTGAGCCAGCCAGGCGCCCTCTACCCAGAACTTTAGGAAATGTATATTTGGACAACTTTGTGTTTCACTTTGTCTCTTAATTCATCTGATTTATTCCCTCCCCTCATTTTTGCTTCGCCTAGCTTCATCACTCAGTTTTTAAAAAAAATCTTCTGCACAATACACATTTCGTAAATCCTCTTTGGACCACGGTGGGGTAGATGACTAAATAAAACAGAAATGAGTAATGTGAACTGAACACCTTACAGATTTGGTCTTATACAGTCATAAATTTCCAAACATCATCAAGTCCAGGACTTCCAAAAACAAATAAAACACCAAGGCCAAGTGAAATTCATCCTGCGAAGCAGAAGGAAGTAGCAAAGCATTAGGGGTGGACTCTAACTAATATATTTCATATCTCTTGGTAAACAGGAAGCATGAAACTCTAACAGCCAAGCAGCTGATGGGGAGGAGCGGGGAGGTGGGGAGGAAGGCTGGGTTCCTGAACCAGCTCCTTCTGGGGGCAGTTTTTGTTCACAGCAGCCTTGATTGAAGAGACCAGCAACCTTCTAAGAAAGAGGTAGGAAGTTGAAACTACGCAGTGAGGAAACTTTTAAACACACAGATGTATCATAAATCAAGATGACACTAATGACTCTGGTTAGTCATAATCTGCTTCAAGTGCTCTCTCCAGCAGTGGGAGTCAGGGACTTTGAGCTCTCCCCTTTGCTACGGGCCGCGTGGAATTAAGTCAAATAGAGTAAGTGCTGCATCAATTAGGGTTCTTGGTTGCAAGCCACAAAAACCGATTCTAACTTCAGCAAAAACCAAAATACTGGAAAAGATGCTCTGGACTGAAGGCTTGCGTTTCTCCCAAATGTCTATGTGGAAGCCCTGTGTCCACCCTGCTCCAATGTGATGGTATTTAGAGATGGGGCCTTTGGGAAGTAATTAGGGTTAGATGAAGTCAGGAGGGTGGGGCTCTCATGATGGGATTAGTGCCTTGTAAGAAGAGGCACCAGGGACCTGACCCTCTCTCCCGCTCACAGCACATATAAGGAGTTCATGTGGGCACGTAGCTGTGATGCCAGCCACCCACAAAAGCGGCCTCAGAATGGAGCCCACCTTGCTGGCACTTTGATCCTAGATGTCCCAGCCTCCAGAACCGTGAGAAATAAACGTCTGTTGTTTAAGCCCCGCCCCCGCCTATGATATTTTGTCATGGCGGCCTGAGCTGACTGCAATGAAGGATATTGGGGTTCAAAGGACCAAGAGGAAGCCGTGGGGCCAGCTTGGAAACTGAGCAGGAGCAAAGGGATCTCTGGAACCCAGCAGCCACATGTGCACAATGCCTGGGACAAAGGGCACTATTCCTGTAGACCCGGAGTCAACAAACTATGGCCCGCTGGTCCATTCTTGCCTGCCATGTGCCTTTGCAAATACAGTTTTATCAGAACGACCTCTTTCTTACACCATTGCTGGGTTCTTCTTCTTCTTTTTTAATGTTTATTTCTGAGAGAGAGAAAAAGAGAGAGAGAGAGCATGAGCAGGGGAGGGTCAGAGAGAGAGGGAGACACAGAATCCGAAGCAGGCTCCAGGCTCTGAGCTGTCAGCCCAGAGCCTGTTGTGGGGCTCGAACTTGTGAACTCTGAGATCATGACCTGAGCCGCCAACTGACTGAGCTACCTGGGTGCCCCAGTTGCTGGGTTCTCCTGGCAGGACTGCAGAGAACAAGGACGGCCCCTAGAATACTCAGACGTTGACCTGCTTTCTGTGGCTGCCTCTACCTGTTCCGGCAAAGGGGAGATCACATGACTTGCAAAAGCCTAAAATATCTACCCCCAAAGTTTGCTGCCATTGACTAACATAGACTAGAATGACATGGTTCCCCCCCTCCCCAAATTGTGCAGTGCACTGCTGGCCTTGTCTGGAGGGGAGCTGGGAAGCAGAAACCACAGCTAAGGTTATGCTACAGGATAGGTCAAGTTCATACGCTGCCTCTGTGTATCCTTAGGGAGTCCGCTGGCTGAGCTTAAGTCCTGGGCCCACTTCTGTGCTATGGGACAGAGGGCGGAAGGATCAGGCCCCCGTGGCTTCATTTTCAAGGGTGCCAGGTGTTTCTAGAAGATGCCAAGTGAGTTCCCTACACAGGGGGCAGGCTTGGGGTCCTGCTAGGAGGAAGGGGGAGTTGGATGCTGATTGATTGAAAGTCTACAAATTCCCTCCTAAATACTTATGAACAGGGCAATCATTGTGACCCATCAAGGAAGACACGGCCTCTCATTGGTTCATGGTCAGGCCACACATCCAGAACCTGGCCGCCTCTCACGCCTGCCTCCACCCTAGTCTAGGCTGGCATCACCTCCTTCCTGCATCATTCCAACAGGTACCCTCTCCTTTCCCCTGCTTCCAGGTTTGCTTACTGGGGTCTGTTCTCCACACAGCTGCCAGACTATCCCTTCAACTGTTTGTTTGCCAGTAAACTTGAAGCAAGATTATGTCCTAGCTCTGTTCACGGTGTCCAGTGGCTTCCTGTCTCACTCAGGGTCAAGGCCAAAATTGTCACCATGGCCTACCAAGGCGTGATCTGTCCCCCCGTGACTCCTTGATCTTACCTCCCACCATCCTTCCCTTCCTCACTCTGTTCCAGCCGCACCAGCCTCCTGGCCAGTCCTGCAATCACGCAGGCATTCTCTTGCCTCAAGGCCTCTGATCTTGCCCTTCCTTCTGCCGAGGAAGCTGTTCCCCCTCCACCACCCATTGCTGCATGACCTCATCCCTCAAGACCTTCAGTCCTTGCTTCAATGTCTTCTCCACAGAGAGGGTGTCCTTGACCACCCTGTGACCTCTATCTGCCTCGTCCGGTTTTCTCTCTCTCACCATGGCTGTTGCTTGGTGTCCATGCCTCATCTCAGAGTCCAGTCTGTGACGGCTGCCATGCACTCCATGAAGACATGGTACACGGGAGAATCCTGGGGCGCCCGGGCGCCTGGGGTGCGTTAAGCATCTGGCTCCTGGTTTCGGCTCAGGTCATGATCTTGCGGTTTATGGGTCTGAGCCCCGCGTCAGGCTCTGCGCTGACAGTGTGAGGCCTGCTTGGGATTCTCTCTCTCTCTGCCCCTCCTGCGCACTCGAGCGCCCTCTCAAAATAAACAAATAAACTTTAAAAACAATGTTAAGGGGAAGAATTCTGGCCCAGGAAGGGCACTGCTTCCCTTGAGCCCTGGGAAACCCAGGACCCTGAAGTCCCCAAGAGTGTGAAAATGAACCTCTTTCCCCGCCCTTGGAATGTTGATTTGGAAATCCCTTACCCCACACGGGGGGAATTTCCAGATGATAAAACTAAAAGCTGAAGGCACTGACTCTTTGCACCCCCAAAGCCTCAGGAGCAGGGAAAGGGGTACCTGCAGGGCCGAAACGATTGTCTTGTTCTTGTCCCCATTGTCCTGCTTTATTTTTCTTTATAGCATTTGTCGCTGCTTGAAGTAGAGCAGAAGCCCCATCTAGGCGCTTGGCTGCTTCTGTATTTTCTCAGACGGCAGCTGGAGGGAGCGGCAGGCGGACAAGGCGGAAGCTACTCAGTCTACTTTTCCCCTCCGGGGTCGCAGTGACTGCTTCGAGCAGGGCCCTGTGACCCCACTGAGACAAAAAGGAATCAGGACCAATTTAAGTCAATAAACTGCCAGAGAAATAGAGCATCTTCTTCCTGTCGGTTTTCAGGAAGACCAAGATTAAGTCTGATATTGCTAGTGCTAATGCCACAGCTAGGGAAGAGCCTTCCTATATAAAGTTTCACAACAAAGAGACAGAGAGAGACTAGTCCTGGTCTTATTGAGCCCCTAGATCCAGCCATACCTGAAGTCAGTGGACTTTTCAGATTCATGTTGCCTAAGCCAGCTCAAGCTGGATTTTCTGTTACTTACCACCCAGTGATTGTTACTTTTTTATTCCCTCTTCCCTCCTGACTCACTGCTCATTGATTCCCTCTAATTCCTCTTCTGCTGGTAGGAGTCATATCTCTAGGTCAGACATTAAGTCCTGAAATAGGATACAAAAGCACTTCCTGCTCAAAGCCAAAACAACAGGATGAAGAAGGGGAAAGGTCAGTCCATTTTCCCCATGTTTCCAAGCATTTGGATGCTTGTCAACCGTGAGATAGAACTTCTAAGCTTTTGATCTGGTAATTTTGGAGCTCTGTCAATGCCAAAGGGCCTGATTCTCATGCTCTCCTTGGAATTGTAAGACTTACTAGAATTTGTGCAGAACTTGGAGAGAAGGGTCCTAAATACATTTGCTGAAATATTTGCACAACTTCTCCTTAATCTACTTAAATGATGTCACTGCTTTTGGCACATTTTGAGCGATTTTTCCTTTCTAATGTTAGAAGAATAGAGGTAGACGCCTGTGGGCTGCATCTTCTTAATGTTAAAAAAAAGAGAGGTAGACACATAAGTAGGCTTTTAAGAAAATATTTAACTTTCTTCATTTTTTTTTAAATGTTTATTTATTTTTGAGAGAGAGCTTGCACAAGTAGGGGAGAGGCAGAGAGAGAGAGGAGACACAGAATCTGAAGCAGGGTCTGAGCTGTCAGCACAGAGCCCAACCAGGGACTCGAACCCACAAACCGTGAGATCATGATCTGAGCTGAAGTCAGACATTTAACCGACTGAGCCGCCCAGGCGCCCCTCATCAGTTTCTTCTTATGGAAGTGATAAACGTCTTAGAAAAATAAAAACATTACAGAAATCTATCAAGGCAGATACATAGGTTTCCCCATGAGCAGACTCTCTCAAGATGACCACACTGACATAAAGTTCTTCAGCCCAAGTGGGTTATGCCATACATACTGTTTGTGGCTTTTTTCTGTGATGTATCATGGACACGTCACCATTGTCTTTACCCTTTTAAAGGGTTGTGTCATATATCATGTGCACAGGGCGATGTATACTGTCTAATTTGCCAGCATGGGGTAGTTCTGATTGTATAGAAATTCCATAAGTTTTTAAAATGTTTATTTATTTTTGAGAGAGGCAAAGAGACAGAACATGAGCGGGGGAAGGGCAGAGAGAGAGGGAGACCCAGAATTGGAAGCAGACTCCAGGCTCCAAGCTGTTAGCACAGAGCCTGACTTGGGGCTAGAACTCATGAATGGAGAGATCATGACTCGAGCCAAAGTCGGACATGTAACCAACTGAGCCACCCGGGCTCCCCAGAATTTCCATAATTTGTTTTTCCATTCTCTCTCTTTTTTTAAGTATGCGTCACTCCTAGCGTGGAGCCCAATGTGGGCTTGAACTCACAACCCTGAGATCGAGTCAGATGCTTAACCAAATGAGCCATGGAGGTGCCCCCATTCTCTTTTTGATGGGCATTTGGGTTGTCTCTGCTGTTTGTTCTAATAAATAATGCTGTATTTGCATTTGGATATGTTTGCTTGTTGGTATAAGTATTTATCTTCAAATGTGGAATTCGTAGGTCCAAGGGTATAAACATTAAAGTTTGGGGCACCTGGGCTTAGTCAGTTAGGCAGCCGACTTGGGCTAAGGTCACGATGTCACATCTTGTGAATTTGAACCCCGTGTGGGGCTCTGTGCTGACAGCTCAGAGACTGGGACCTGCTTCAGATTCTGTGTCTCCCTCTCTCTCTGCCCCTCCTCTGCTCATGCTCTGTCTCTCTCTGTCTCTCAAAAATAAGTAAATGTTAAGGGTCACCTGGGTGGCTCAGTTGGTTGAGTGTCCGGCTTCACCTCGGGTCATGATCTTATGGTTCGTGGGTTCAAGCCCCGCGTCAGGCTCTGTGCTGACAGCTAGTCCAGAGCCTGGAGCCTGCTTCAGATTCTGTGTCTCCCTCTCTCTCTGCCACTCCCCTGCTCATGCACCGTCTGTCTTTCTCTCTTTCAAAAAGGAATAAACATTAAAAAAAAAATTTTTTTTTAAAGAGGGGCGCCTAGATGGTTCAGTCGGTTGAGTGTCCGACTTCGGCTCAGGTCATGATCTCGTGGTCCATGGGTTCGACCCTGTGTCAAGTGATGTGTTGACAGCTCAGAGCCTGGAGCCTGCTTCAGACTCGGTGTCTCCTTCTCGCCTTCCCTCTCCCCCACTCACATTCTGTCTGTCTCTCTCTCAAAAAAAAAAAAAAAAAGAATAAACATTTAAAAAGAGAAGAAAAAAAAGAAACAACTTCAAAAATATTTAGTATCCAGGGCCTAACTTTTATCCTCTGCAGAGGTTGTGCTGGCCTCTACCAATGGCGCATGAAAGTGCTTTGGACGGTAAACTTTCCCCACCCCTAATACAAACCACTGGTATGTACCTTAATCCGTCTGTGCTCTTAGAACAACCCACCATAGACGGGGGGTGCATTAACAACAGAAGTTTATTTCTCAGGGCAGTCTAAGATCAAGGTGCTGGTAGATTGGGCTGGTGAGAACCCGCTTCCAAGTTCACATCCGCCTCTCTGCTCTCCTCCTGTGTCGGGAGGGACAGGTGGACGTTGAGATCTGTGGGATAAGGGCACGAACCCTGTCTTTGAGAGTGCTCCCCTCATGACCTTTTGAAGGGCCCACCTCCAAGTACCATCCCACAGGGGACAAGATTCCGGTGTATTAATTTGGTGAGAACACCACCATCCAGTCAGTGCAACGGCACTGTGCTTCCTCCCCCCCCACCCCCACAGTACCTGGTCACTACAGTGAGCCATTTGCTCTCATTTTGCCTTCATTGTCTTGGCCAGAAACCCAACTCAAATTGATTTGGCCAAAAATTGACTTTAAGAGGGAAATGGCTTCAGGCAAGCCTGGATTCAGGGCTCAGATGTCGCCGTTGGAACTCATTTTCTGTCTCCCATGGGCTTGGTTACTTCTGTTCTAGGCCATGTCCCGGTGGCTCCAGGTTCTCTTCTTTGTTTCATTTTCTTTTCTTTTCTTTCTTTTTCTTTTTTAAGATTTTATTTTTAAGTAATCTTTACGCCCAAGGTGGGGCTTGAACTGACAACCCTGAGATCAAGAGCTCTCCGCTCCAGCAGGGCACCCCCAGGCTCTCTCCCTTTAGTGGTTCCAGTCCTCCTAATCCTCTCAGGTTCGAGGGCTGCACACAAAAGCATGCTTTCTCGGAGTTTGAGCCAAAGTTCCGAGAGTCACTCTTTTTAGACTTATTGTTGACCCAATCACAGTGACCCCCAAAATGGGCTGAGTTGACTGACTTGGGCTGAGTTGCTCAAGGGCATGGGGCTTAGAACCTGTTCCCCCTGACCCCACACAGGGCTCAAGAGATGAGGGGGAGACAGAGGCCCTCATGGAAGTCTGGGAGAGCAGAAGGAATGGTTCCTGGGGACACAGAGCCTTTATCCAGCTCTGGTGGCCACAACTGTGTCCAGGGCTGTCCTGGGGTAAATCCATTCTCCATGTGCAGCCAGAGAGGGGCCCTCCAAACAGAACAAATCTGAGCCTTGTTTAAAACTCTGGTTGTTCTTCTTTGCCTTCAGGGTAAATTCCACCCTCCTTAACTAGGCCTCCAGGACCTGGCCTCCCCCCCCCCCCCCGCCCCCCCCCCCCCAGCATTCCTTAGTAAAGCCAGGCTGCATTGCTTAGTTGTCCAAATATGCCTTGTTCTCTCTCTGCCTTCTTGGCCTTTGCATGATCCTCTTGGTGATTTATAAAGAACTTACTAAGTGCCAGGCAGTGTGCAAAGTGTTGTATGTGTGTTCTACACCCAACGTGAGTACTCAGGATAATCCCGCGAAGGGAGGCAGGGTATTGGGACAGAGTCGCAGCAGTCGGTGGGCTGAAGTTCAGATTCAGGCTAATGTATTAATCATTTTCTATATTTTATGGTGCTTTAACATCTTAGGGCCTTCCAAACCCTGGAGGGAGTGCCGCTCCCAGGGCTGGTCACCAACTTGCCCTTGAGCATGACTCGCCATACAAACCAGTCAGGTGGAAGCCCCTACCCCAACCCCTCCTTTATCCAACCCTCAGTCCCCCGCCCCAATCACACACCAGAGCCACGTACCAGACGACTAGGGCCTCCCCACCCGCTCCCGTAGCCTGGAACCTGCTGGCATTGTTCAAAGGAGACAATCTTGAACCACTGCCCTATCCTCTCTCATTCCTCGCCCTGAGAACCACAATCGAGACTTTGGGCAGGGCTTTTTTTCCCCCCGTCTAATTTGTCCCCGTGCTCTCCCTTGGGTCCCTGCCTCGCATGGTGTGCCCCTGCTCCTCGGGAATGAAAAGTAACAAATCCTTCTTTCAAAGTCAGTTGTCTCCATGTATGGTGACATCTTACCATACCTGATTAAAGTCAAATCATGGAGGGGCGCCTGGCTGGCTCACTTGGTAGAGCATGTGACTCTTGATCTTGGAGCCATGAGTTCAAGCCCCACATTGAGGGTAGAGGTTACTTAAAAATAAAATAAAATTTTAAAATATCACATCTTGGAGACATTCCATTACTGCTCAGCCTCTAACTTGCTGTGTGACCTTGGGCTCAATCTCTCTCTGCTTTGAGTTCTCTCTCTTTAAAATGAGGATAATAATAACACCTACTTAAACGATGGAGGGAAAAACTGTGAAAGACTTCGCAATGGGAAACAGAAAAAACACCAATGAGTGTCTGGTGAGCTCACTCATCTCAGTGATTGCTATCTTTCTTGGCCTTTGAGTTAGTTTGCAACTCTGTAAGTCATAGGAAACTGATGGTGATGCAATAATTATTGTTAATAGAAATGGAAAGTGTATCCGGCAAAATGCAGTTGATTTTGTCCTGAGGATATTGACCAGTTTGCTCAGTTTTGCATCTGTTTGTGAATTTGTTTCAGCATTCCCGTTCTATCAACGGCAGCATCTTGGATTTTTCTTTCACCCACCTGGTATACCTTAGTGGTTCCATCATTACATAATGAGCTCAATGAAGTCTTTGACAACGTTCACTATATCTTGTATAAGAGTCAGGATTTTATTCCTTTCTCAAAAAGGATCCTTTAATGTTCCATCCAGACACCCAGCAGATCCGCCTGACAGCCGGGTCAAGTGCACATGCAGAAGAGCCCCTCATGGCCGGTGTCAGTGCAGGCACATCCTTTTTTTGCTCTCACAAATATATCCCAATTAGCAAGAGCACCTTAACTTTTCTTTAAAAAGGTTTTTAATGTTTATTTATTTTTGAGATGGAGAGAGACAGAGTGTGAGCAGGGGAAGGGGCAGAGAGAGAGGAAGGCACAGAATTGGAAGCAGGTTCCAGGCTCTGAGCTGTCAGCACAGAATCCGACGTGGGGCTCGGACTCATGAACCGAGAGATCATGGCCTGAGCTGAAGTCGGACGCTTAACTGACTGAGCCCCAAAAGCCTTAACTTTTCTAACTCTCTGTTTCTCTTTTCTTGTTCTCTTTACTAAGTCAGTGTTTTGTTTCTTGTTTTGGCTCCTTGACAGCCAGTAAATTATTCCCCTTTAGTGGCAGCAATAATGGGGAAGTTGATTTTTATGGTCAGAACATTTAGCAATCTCTGTAAATGGGTTACTGGATTGTAGAGATCAATTCTCTGCCGAGAGAGGCAGAGAATCTGGTTTGTTAGTCTTTTTGTTTGTCTATTTGAGCTCAAATCAATTAAGACTTTAATGCTTGCCAGGAAGGAAAATAAGTCTTTGATATCCGGACCAGTGAGTTTTATGTGTTTTTGAGTTTATTCTTGACCCTCGACTACAGATGAAGTTCTAAAGCTTTGTATGCTTGTAGATCTGTAACACAGAAAGGCCCCCATCTCTTTTGTAAGTATATGAAGTTTTCCTATCTTTACAGGATATTAATAAATGAGATTATGAAGTCTCCTAAAGTAAAGGAGTTCTTTTCTGAATCTCAGAGAGATCTTTAAAAAGTGATTCTAATGGAAACTAATTTGACAATAAACTATTATAAAATAAATAAATAAAAAGTGATTCTATTTCTGGGTGCCTGGGGTGGCTCAGTCGGTTAGGCATCCGGCTCAGCTCATGATCTCCCGGTTTGTGGGTTCGGGCCCCGCATCGGGTTCTGTGCTGACAGCTCAGAGCCTGGAGCCTGCTTTGGATTCTGTGTCTCCCTCTTTCTCTGACCCTCCCCTGCTCGCACTGCCTCTCTTCGTCTCTCAAAAAAAAAAAAAATTAAAAAAAAAAGAAAAAGTGATTCTATTTCTAAAATATGAATAAAATGAGGAAGTGGAATTACTAATCCTTTAAATTTGTTATAAGTAAAACATTCTTCCAGAAACTCAGACATCTTTTAAGAATTTATGTACGTCTATGAAATTGGAAAGCTGAAGGGACTCCATTAAAAAAATTTTTAATGTTTATTTATTTTTGAGAGAGAGAGAGACAGAGGGTAAGTCAGGGAGGGGAAGGGGGGGTGGAGATGCAGAATCTGAAGCAGACTCCAGGCTCCGAGCTGTCAGCACAGAGCCTGATGAGGGGCTCAAACTCACGAGCTGTGAGATCATGACCTGAGCCGAAGTCGGATGCCCAGCCCACCGAGACACCCAGGTGCCCCAAAGGGCCTCCATTTTAGAAAGGATCAGCCTCTGTTGTTTTCCTGCTAGCCCAGTTTACCCATAATCCACATCGTGCCTCTGACTAAGCCAAAGAAACTTTGTTCCCACTGCAAAGAAGCAAGAAAGCTAATCAATCATTCTCTGAATTTTGTCCCAGGCCCTAAGCACCTGATCACACCCAAACTGATCAGATCCCAAACACGTTCCAGGACTTAAGCTTCAAATGAACGTGAGCTGACACTGGCCTACCTTTGGTAAATTACAGGACAACGATCGTTCCCCTGACACTTGCCCTTGATTGGACCCTACCACGGATTCCTGGATGAACGTATGCCCTAGACCCTTTTCTAAACTAGACCCCCGGCCCCAAGCAATGACGACGCTCATTTTCTTTCCCTTTCTGAGTCTTCCAGCCACTCCATCTGTTCGTGTCTACCTGCTGCTTACATCGTTCTGGAAATTCGGTTTCCATTTTCTCGGGCTCTGGTGAAGCCAAAGACCCTGGTCCTGTGGGACCCTCCCTTATGTTCTTAGATCCAGGCTGCCTGCATCACATATGTAAGATAAATCTTCAGCAAAAAAAAAGGTTAGCTTAACAATTTTGCTTTGGGGGAGCCTGGCTGGCTCAGTTGGAAGAGTATGTGACTCGATACCGGTTGTGAGTTCGAGCCCCCTGTTGGGTGCAGAAATAACTTGAATAAATAAAACTTTTAAAAAATATATTTAAAAAACCAATTTTGTTTTAATAAAAACAATTGTGTCTGATTTATCAGCGTGGGTATAATAACAGTGTACATTTTATTCTACTTGGGTTTGTTTGTCCTGAACTTCTTATTCACGCATACCATTTACAAAATGAAGAAATGTACATATGTATTCAACTAAATCATTCTGACACTCTTTAACAGTGATCATATCTTACCGTATGTCAGCTAATAGATGATTTTCAAGATCATCGGTTGACTGAAAACGTTGAACTGATATTAAATGGAATTAATTAAAGTTTAGTTATTTGTTTTGAGACAGAAGGAGAGAGAAGGAATCCCAAGCAGGTTCTGCCATGTTTTCCCAGAGCCCGATGCAGGGCTCAATGCCATGATGGTGGGTGGGATCATGACATGAGCCGAAATCAAGGGCCAGATGCTCAACTGAGTGAGCCCCTCAGGAGCCCTTAAATTGAGTTATTTAATGGATAAGCATCGATATCTGAATAACTACTGAGATATAATACTGAGACATTGTTTACTAAACATGATTTTAGTTTAATACTCTATACTCTGCTTATATGTGTGTGTGTGTGTGTGTGTGTGTACACACACACATATGTATATAGGAGCCCAACAGGAGTCTTGAACTCAAGACCCTGAGATCAAGACCTAAACTAAGACCAAGAGTCTGATGGTTAACCAACCCAGCCACCAAGGCACCCCTACTCTGCTTATATGTTTGTTATATAAATGATATATTCTGAGTTATTTTAATGAGCGTTTTTTTAAAGGTGTAAGAGAGGGTTGCCTGGGTGGCTCAGTCAGTTAAATGTCCAACTAACTTCGGCCCAGGTCATGAACTTGCGGTTTGTGAGTTCAAGTCCCGCATAGGGCTCTGTGCTGATGGCTCAGAGCCTGGAGGTCTGTTTCAGATTCTGTGTCTCCCCCTTTCTTTCTGCGTCTCCCCAGCTCGTGCTCTCTCTTGCTCTCAAAAATAAATAAAATATAAAAAAGAAAGGTGTAAGAGAGATGTGTGGCTGTAGAAAGTTGCGTTGTAAACTTTGTTCACTTGCTGGGGTGAGGCGGGGGGGGGTCTTCATTAGTTACCCCAACACGCCCCCAGTATTATCTGTGAAAGAGAAATTAGTTACTTGGGTACAAAGTAAAGTTTTGGTTAAAAATATAAATTCATAGGGGCACCTGACTGGTTCCATTGGTGGAGTATGGGGGTGTGAATTAGAGCCTCACAGTGGGTGTAGCGATTACTTAAAAATAGAATCTCTGGGCACCTGAGTGGCTCAGTCCGATAAGCGTCTGACTTCGGCTCAGGTCATGATCTCCTGGTTCATGAGTTTGACCCCTGTATTGGGCTCTGTGCTGACAGCTCAGAGCCTGGAGCCTGCTTCCGACTCTATGCCTCCCTCTCTCTCTGCCCCTCCTCTGCTCATGCTCTGTCTCTGGCTCTGTCTCTCTCCCCAAAATAAATAAACATTTTTAAAAATTTTAATAAAAAAAATAAAATAAATAAAAAATCCTCTGAGTGGTTGAGATGATACTAGGAACAGTTGTAAAAGAGAAATATAACTTATATGTGAGCAGAAGTTCTTAGTGGTTTTTTTAAGTTTATTTATTTTTGAGAGAGAGATCGTGTGCACAGAGGCGAGGGGAGTGAGAGGGGGACATAGGATCTGAAGCAGACTCTGTGTTAACAGCAGAGAGCCCAATGCAAGGCTTGAACTCATGAAGCATGAGATCATGACCTGAGTTGAAGTCAAATGCTTAACCAAGACACCTAGGGGCCTCTACACTTTTTAAAAAAAATCTCTTGCTCTCTTTGCATTTTCAAAACGTATTCAGGACCCCAAACAGCTTTTATTTATGTGAATTTCAACTATTAATAAATAACATATTGGAATTTGAAACTGGGAAAAATTGAAAATAAGTTTTAAAATACTTCTTAGGGGTGCCTGGCTGGCTCAGTCAGAAGAACATGTGACTCTTGATCTGGGGTCATGAGTTCGAGTTCCACGTGGGTGTAAAGATTACTTAAATAAATAAAATTTAAAACAATATTTATTGATTCAGTGGAAGATAAAACTCATTGTATGTTAACGGAACATCTTAGTGTTAATATGAAAATTGTTTTGGCTTTGTGGACCCCGTGAAAGAGAAATGCTATATTCAGGTAAAGTTTCAATTTGACGCAGAATATAAAAAAGGAATTATATAAACGTTTTGCTTTGGTTTGTGTTTCCTGAGTCTGCGAAGAGGCTATGAACTTTGTTCACATCTTAGCAGAGTTGGTTCAACGCTGATTGGCTTACTTTCTTGGTTTGCTGATTCTTGCCTTCACCTGCCATATAAAAGGTTATTCTTTACTTTCTGCATAAACATCTAGCTTGTGAAGATTCCATGTCTTAATCATTTTCTATGATTTATTTTGATTTTACTATATCCTTAATTATTTAAAGGGGAATGGGGCACCTGGGTGCTTCAGTGGGTCAAGCTTCCACATTGGGCCCCGCACTGACAGTGGGATTCTCTCTCTCTCTGCCCCTCCCCTGCTCACTTTCTCTCCCTCCCTGCCTCCCTCTTTCTCTCCCTCAAAATAAATAAGCAGACTTAAAAAATTACTTAAGGATGAGAAAAAAGAACATAGATTCCTCATTCACAAATGAGCTAATGTTCTTTGTCATCTGGTTACTGTCCATGCTTTTTGGTAAATGCTTTATTATCACAATTACTCGGGATCCTAGCTTATTTAATGTCCAAATCTCTGATAACTTGTCTCAATGTTTGCCTTCCAGTGACTGGATCCTAAATATAGAAAAAAAAAAGTAAATAAAAAATTTCAAGATATCTGCTACACCTAAAACTAACTTTGAAATTTCCCATAGGATCCCTGGAAAACCATAAAGATTTGTTATTTCAGTTTACAGCAAAAAGATTCTAGAATAATTAGACTTGCTTAAAGAGTTACATGGGAAGAGGTATCAAAACAGGAAAGACGCTCAGCTTTCTGCAGGTTAATGTTGTATACGTAAAACGTTACTTATATAAATATTTTTAAATTGTCCCTGGGACAATGGCCTCATTCTTCATAGTAGTAAAACACTCTTACGAATTGGTCTATCTGAACAATGAATTGGACCTGGAACAGTTTTGGGGGGGGCCTGGGTGGCTCAGTAGGTTACGTGTCCAAGTTTGGCTCAGGTCATGATCCTGTGGTTTGTGAGTCAGAGCCCCATGTCGAGCTCTGTGCTGATGTTGTGCCCAAGTTTTTTAAATCGCCCCAAATCACCCCAAAACAAACACCAGAGACTGCTAGGGAGACTGAGTCACGCCTGCAAAAGCAAAGGGCCTTTATTACAAGCTTAGGCTTGGGCTCACAGTCTCCAGCTGACCCGCTGGCCACGTGGAGAGAGCCCCTAACAAAGGCAGGGCAGGGCCTTTTATATCTTTGGGAGGGGGAGTTGCAGGAAATACAGTGATCCAATCCCTACCCCCCATCAATACTGGCAGTTGTGGGAGCCAGTAACACCATCCAGAGCACTGACCAATCAGAGTGGGCCCAGGACAGACAGCCCACGTGGGGCGTGACTAGGCCCGCCTCTAGAGAGGTCAAAGGTATCCGCGTCCTCCCTGGATTGGGCGTCGCAGGAGTTGTCCCTACTTAATGCGCACCCTTTCAGGAGAAGGCGGCGCCTTCCCCTTTAAGTACACGGGAAGGCTGGATCGGACCTGCGGCTGGCGGGGGAACGCCCCCCCCCCCCCACGGCCACCGGGCGCATGTCCACCGCAGAGGTGCGCTGCGACTGGCTCGGGGAAGGCTGGGACAGCCCGGTGGTGAGGGCCGGATCGGACCTGCATCCTTACACTGACAGCTCAGAGCCTGGAGCCTGCTTCAGATTCTGTGTCTCCCTCTCTGCCCCTCCCCACTTGTGCTCTGTCTCTCTTCCTCTCTCTCTTTCAAAAATAAATGAACATAAAAAAAGAACTAGAACAATTATGAAATAGTTCTTTTGAGTTTTTTACATCAGAGTCCTGTTGGTACTCTACGTGGTGATACTGGCAACAACAGCACGGTGTGTCAGAAGTTCAGATGTTATTTACAATGTTTACTTGCCGTAAACTTCCTTCTTCAGTTTGGATCTAGCGTGCTCCAGGCCAGTGAGATGCATATCAGATTTATTGTCTAGATGTCTGGAGACCCGTAGACATCTATCTATAAGATTTCTAGGTCCTACTCTAGATTTACCAAATCTCTTGATATTCTTAGTATAGCAAAATTTATGTCTCAGCATTATTGTATGTTATCATTTGAGATCTTTCCCTCTGAACCAATTACGTTCAGCTATTTTTATGCATCAGATGTAATGAACTGACTTCTTCGAAAATGGACTGAATCATCTTCAGAGTATTTTGCCTACATTTTATTCTTTTGGGAATGATTTGATTATCTTTGGTTGGCTTGCCAGAAGCAACCTAATTTCCTTGTCAGTTTCCTGATTCTTATTATGAATCATCATCAGACCTTTCACACTGGAGAATTATCAGTCATAAGTTAACCAGAGCTATTTCAAATCACTGCCACCTCAAATGGCTGAGGTTAGCCCCATGTCCCTCCTATACGTCACTGGGTTTGTGTTTTCATCAAAGAACCCGCCTCAGAACTTTGTGGGAAAGGACTATAACAGATCCTTGAAACTATTGGCATTCAAAACTGAGTTGACTCAGCTAAGACGACTTTTAGACTGTACCAGCGGAGTGAGTCAAGATTTCCAGGACTCTATGGTGGAGCAGATGGCTTCATGAGACTCCAACTCAAGAGCCAGCTGAAGGAGAATTAATTACACAGGACTGACTGAGCTGACAAGGGAAATTCTATGGTACTCTCTGTTTAGAATATGGTTGATCTTGTTTTAGTGTTCTGTTTTCCAGATTCATAAGAAAGCCCTTTGTCTTTCTTTTTAAGCCATCTGTTTATCCATAACAACTTATCTGATTTTGCTTTTGTAAACTGAACTAAGCCATTTAAAATGTCTGCTTTTCAGGCGCCTGAGAGCCTCAGTTGGTTAAGTGTCCAACTCTTGATTTCGGCTCAGGTCACAATCTTGCGGTTCGTGAGTTTCAAGCCCCATATTGGGCTCCACATTGACAGCACAGAGCCTGCTTGGGATTCTCTCTCTCTCTCTCTGTCTCTCTGTCTCTCTCTTGCTCACTCGTTAGCTCTCTCCCCTTCCACCCCCCTCTCAAAATAAATAAATAAACTTAAAATAAAAAATAAAACATCTTATTTTTCACTGACCTTACAGAATTCAGAAATTCTTAATGTCTTCTTACTTTCCATGGTAATAGTTATTTACATAGGTTTACTAAGAATATGTCCCACTTCTTACCAGGATAAAATGACTGTACACCAAAGCACTAAATATCATATTTGAGAATGATGTTCATTAAACCAGGTGTGACAAGACTTTTTAAGAAATAAATTATAAATTTTGGCTTTACTTATGGAGCCTACAAAGATCTCCAAGAAACCTGACTTAGTACAAGTGCTAAGGTATGATGATATTTGGAATATTTGGGGGACCTCAAAAAGAGGAGAACTCACCCACCTTTACAGCTCTGACAGGTGAAAGAAATCTGGTTTGGGTGTCTTAACCTAGGAATAACAAATAATAGAGCCTTTTAAAATTCCAGTTGGGGGCGCCTGGGTGGCTTAGTCGGTTAAGCCTCCGGCTTCGGCTCAGGTCAGATCTCACGTTCGTGGGTTCAAGCCCTGCGTCAGGCTATGTGCTGACAGCTAGCTCACAGCCTGGAGCCTGCTTCTAGTTCTGTGTCTCCTTCTCTCTCTGCCCCTCCCCCTCTCATGCTCTGTCTCTCTCTGTATCAAAAATAAATAAAACATTAAAAAAATTAAAAATAAAATTCCAGTTGGAGATTCCTTATGAAAGCTTCCAGACAAAAGTTAATTTTGTAATTGTTTAAAACCATACGGCTTTAAATTTTGCAACACAAATTTAGGAGGTCCTTAGGGCAAATTAATACACCCACTGCACCTGTGTTAACTGTCAGACCAGATCTTAGGAGACCAGCTTTCTTTTCTGATCATGAATAATTTTTCTTTGAGATTATTATGATCATAAGGGGTTGGCAGGGACCATGGGGACAATTTGGGGAGACCTTGAAGTTTAGTGGCATCCTGCCCAGCTGGTGAAACAGTTAACTCTGCCTTTCTTACCACTGGGCTACTTTCTAGCTCAAAATTGTAGAAAGTTGACAGTAATGCAGATGATTCTTGTCTATTGAAATGCAGATTGTGTCTAGTGGAGTGTAATTGATTGTCTATGGGTATGGACCGATCTTGCCAGTTTTGCATTTGTTTACAGATTAATTTCATTGCTCCTTATCTCCCTATAATTGTGAACCTAACTCGTTCCCTCATCATCTGATGGGTTCCATAAAACCTTCAATACAGGTTCATCCCACATCCTTATGAGAACCAACATTTTACCTTTTTTGAAAATAATCCTTTGGGTTACTATGTGTAGAATGCACAGAACAATGCCTGACACCCAGTACGGGCTCAATGAATGTCGCTTTTTTTTTTTAACGTTTATTTATTTATTTGGGGGGGGGTGTGGATAGAGAGAGAAGATAGAGGGAGAGAAAGGATCCCAAGCAGGCTCCACATCCAGCAAAGAGCCCAATGCAGGGCTTGAACCCACGAACCATGAGATCATGCCTTGAGCTGAAACCAAGAGTTGGATGCTTAATCGACCGAGCCACCCAGGTGCCCCAGTGTTACCTTCTTAAGTAAAGGATTCCGATTACCCCTATCTTACAGATGAGGAAAATAAGGTGCAGAGAAGGTAACCAAACTTGCTTAGATGACACAGCTCGTCAGAGGTGGAACACACTAGACGTCAAGTCTGTCTGCCTCCAAGCCCCTGGTGTTTTGCCTCCATCCCTCCCCTCCCGGTCTCCTGCCCACAGTCCTCTCTGGCTGTGCTCTGCTCACTCCCACTTATTCTTCAGGTTTCAGAGTCGGAATCGTTCTGGATCCCTCTGGGCCAAGTGAGCTCCATCTCCAACCCTGGATCCTCCCTATCAGGCCAATGTTGTAAATATGTTACAGTCATCAATTTCTTCACCTAGAGGATGAGCCGCATCCAACCAGGGACCAAGACTGTTTCCATCACCATCCAGCTCAGAGTGAGCAGGCGGCAAGTGCCCATGTGTGCATGTGGGAAGTAAGACCTTGTGTAGCCGTGGCATTTCTTCCCCCGGGAAGGTGAGCGGGGGGAAGCTTCTGGAACTACCTGGAAACCTTCAGCATCTCCGTCCTCTGCCAGCCCAAGGCTCCCTGGGCTCCTTTTGGCTCGAGGGAGCCATCAAGCCTCCTAAAGAGGATGCCTGGAGCTACCAGCCTCTCAGGACTCGAGTCTCTGGGTTTTGCTGCTGTTTTCTCCCCTCCAAATCAAATTCCAGAAATCGTGGTTTAAAAATAACCAAGAAATGCAATCTTCTCCACCAAGCCGCTTGGCAAAAACAAATCCTCGACAAAGACCAGTGTGCCGTCTCGCTTCTCACTTACTGATTTCAGACTCAGCTCTGTTTTGGGTGGGGAGGGAGAGGGGAGGCAGGGCTCCTCAGGGCTGAAGGGCAAGGGCACAGGAGCCAGGCACAGGCTGGGCTGGGCAGTGGGGTGACCGGGCGCGGCAGGCACACGCCCTTGTGGGAAGGCAGCTGCTTGGGACCGGCTGTGAAGGCCCGTTTTCCTTGGAGTCCCAGCTCACTGGTCCCCAGCCCTGGGTCGGGCAGAAGATCAAAGCGGCCCTGGAAAACGGCCTCCGTTCGTGATCCAGAATTCATTCTCCTTCCCTGGGGAGACATCAGCTTCTGCTCGAGCCTGCCATTCCCCATCATGGCTTAGGAACCGGCTCGTGGTAATAGGGAGTAGCATTTAAACTCCTGCTAACAACCTCAAACTCCTTCCTCTTTTCTACATGGTCTTATTTTCTGACCTGTCATCTTTCTTAATGCCTACTTTGTGGGCGAGAAAAACGTGTGATGGAAGAGAGGAAATTCAGGACCAGGGAAGGCCTGGAAAACTGTCAAAATTTCATATTTCCTCCTCTTTTGAATCAGCATTTCTGTCCCTCAATGGGGTTTTCCTGCACATGCTTGTATAACTCCCTTTTAAAACAATTTTTGCTGTTTTTTCCTTTCCCTGCCCCTGGGTAAGTCATTCCAACGACTACTTTCCACCTCAAAAGAAAGTAGTGGACAGGAAAAAAGTGGTCGTGTGGTCTGTTGCCTACAACTCCAAGTGGAGCCGGGAGACTTTGGTTCTATTCTGAGCATTTTTTGGGAACAGGATGAAGGAGGGGGACGTGAGCCTTGCCCTTTTACGGGAGTTCCCCGGACCCTGCGCCAGCAGGAGGATGTTGCTTAGTCCAGATCAGAAGGGAGCCGGAACCAGCCTTTGTGAAACACCTACAAAGTGCCAGGCCCCCTTAACCCGCATAACTTTGTGAGATAGGTTTTGCGAGTTCCGTATGACAGATGAGGAAGGTGAGGCTCAGAGAGATGTTAGGAGTGGCCCCAGGGTAGCTCCGCTTGGCAGCTGGGAACTCAGCCAGCTTTGGATTCTTAGGACTGAGCTATCTTCACTATGACGTGCAACCCGCCAACCATGCTTCATTCATTGATTTACTGAATTTATTGAGCACCTATTACATGCCCCTCCCCATTATAGTTGTGATCAAAGCAAAGATCTTTTTTTTTTTAATGGAGCTTATATTCTAGTTGGGGGTGGGGTGGAAGCAAGAGGCAGACAGAAAATAAACATAATAAATAAGTTATATAACATGATATGTCTTACATACTGAGGACAAAAGAAATAGTAGAGCCAGCCAGGGGTATTGGACGGGTATTAGGATAATCAAGACAGACCTCATGGAGGTGGTGATGTCTGCGTGAGGATTTAAAAGAGAAACGGAGGGGAGGTGCACCTGGGTGGCCCAGTCGATCGAGCATCCGGCTCTTGATTTCAGCTCAGGTCATGATCTCATGGTTTGTGAGTTCAAGCCCTGCATTGGGCTCTGCGCTGACAGCATGGAGCCTGCTTGGGATTCTCTCTCTCTTTCTCTGTCTCTCTTTCTCTCTCTCTCTCTCTTTCTCTCTCTGTCTCTGCCCCCCCCACTCTCAAACACATGTTCTCTCTGTCTTTTTCTCAAAATACATAAATAAACACTTTAAAAAAATAAAAGAGACCTGGGAGCTGGGGGTGGTGTTCGAGGGAACAGTCAAGTCAGTGCAAAGACAGAAAGGTAGGAGTTGGCCTGGTGCATTTGACCAACAGCAAGAAGGGGAGGGTGCAAGCAGGTAGCAGAGAGAGCAAGGGGTCCGTACCCAGAAAAGGGCCGCTCTGTTGTGTTGGGAATAGACCACAGAGGGGCAGGGGAAGAAGCAGGGAGAGTGGGGAAGGGCTGTTGCAGTTGCCAGGTAAGAGACCCTGCAGTGCTGGGAGCGGTCCAGGGCGGGGGAGGGGTGAGCGGGGGCTGGAGGGGGGGGGTGGTCAGATTTCTGGGTAAATCTGAAAGCAGAGACAGCAGAGTTTCCTGATGGATTAATGTGGAGTGTGAGAGGGAGAGGATCAGGACACTTCCACGGTTTCTGCTGCCCCAGCAAGGTTTTGGGTGGGGCACATCTGGGCAGGGAAGGAAGATGAGGAGTTTGGTTCTGGACATAGTGAGTTCGAGATGGGCAACCTCTCTCCACATGGGGCCAAATGAATAACATCCAAAGCAAGACCGAAGAGGTCTTAGGAGGAGCCTCCAAACCAGCGATTTCAGTTTCCCCAACATCGCTTTCCTCTTAACCAGCTTCCTTTTCTTTTTAACTTGGTTGCGGGGGTGGCTGTCCCCTCCCCCCCCATAACCTCTAACTAGAATTTTGCACTTCCTTCTATTAGGAATGTAAGCAACAAACCTCGGCAGGCTTAGCAAAGCCGGTGACTGTTACCAATAAGAATCACAGACGTTTTCATTTTACGTCATCGGTGCCACAGACTGTCCTCAAATGTCTTTTATCTTTATCATTTCTTTGAACTTATGGTAGTTATTAGAGGCCACCACATTTTATGATTTCTCATAATTTTTAATTTAAGACATTTTTGATGATGGTATTTCATCACACTTAGTTTCCCTGGTGACTCCCTCTCTCTATGACCCTCCCCTGCTCACGCTCTCTCTCTCTCTCAAAAATAAATAAAAGCATTAAAAAAAAAGAATTGAAGACTGGAACTAGTCTGCCTGGGCTCAAGTTCAGCCTTGGCAGCTTGTTAACCTGTGACTTCGGCTAAATTACTTGTCTGTTCCTTCCTTTCCATGTCTATCACATAGGCCTGATGGTGATAAAAATGTTTATGTGTTAATGTTTATTTATTGACAGAAATGTGTTGTGGGGCAGAAAGTGTGTGACATCTAGAGCAGTGCCAAGAATGTAGAAGGTGCCTGCTTTATAAGGATTTATTTTTCTTAAGAGAGAAATGGGTGGGGTTTGAATATCCGCACAACTTCTTGCTAATGGTGTGATCTTGGGCAACTCAGTTAACCTCTCTGAGCTTCATTGTCCTCATCTGTAAGTGAGCATCATAAAACCTGTCTCGTAGGGTGGTGGTTAAGAATTAAATGAGATCAGGGGTGCCTGGGTGGCTCAGTCAGTTGAGCATCCGGCTTCGTCTCGGGTCATGTTCTCATGGTTTGTGGGTTTGAGCCCCGCATTGGCTCTGTGCCGACAGCTAGCTCAGAGACTGGAGCCTGTCTTCAGATTCTGTCCCTCCCTCTCTCTCTGTCCCTCCTCTGCTCCCACTGTCTCTCTCAAAAAATAAATAAAACATAAAAAAAAAAAACAACAGAATTAAATGAGATCATTGGAAGGCCTGGGTGGCTCAGTTGGTTAAGCATCCAACTTGAGCTCAGGTCATCATCTCATTCCTCATGAGTTCGAGCCTTGCATCAGGCTCTGTGCTGACTGCTCAGAGACTGGAGCCTGCTTTGGATTCTGTGTCTCCCTTTCTCTCTGCCCCTTCCCCACTCACACTCTGTCTTTCTCCCTCTCAAAAATAAATAAACATTTAAAAATTAAAAAAAAAAGAAATGAGATCATGAATACAAGATACTTAGATATTTACTGATGAGTATAAGCAATCTCTAATAGATATGTGCCCATTAAATGCTAACATTAATTAATTATTATCTTTCTACCTCTTTTCAACCTGATCAATGTCCCTAGTCCTTATTCTGGTCTTTATTAAGCTTTCCCAACCCCATTCTTTTACTTGGGGATTTTTGTGGAAGACCTAATATAATCAAATGATTAAGGATAAAAATCCAGACATTTATTACCCAAATATTTATTGAGCTCTTTCCACATGCCAGATGCGGTTGCAGACACATGGGTACATCAGTAAACAAGAGTCGACTATCTGTGACCACGGCAACTGACATTCTAAATGTTAGCCATCCTGCCTCACATGAATTCCCCTTTACTGATCTAGAGAAAACTAAACTAATATGTATTGTTTAGGTTTCTTATTATAGTTTTAGTAATTTACACACCCAACATGGGGCTCAAACACATGACCCTGAGATCAAGAGTCACATGCTCCCCCGACTGAGCCACCCAGGTGCTCCATCAAATTAATATTTGACAATAATAATTTCATATCGATATATTGAACATAGGTCCATACTCTTGCTCTAGACGGATCCTCTCTGCACTGGGTCATCAGCTCTCTGGCCCCATCCCTCATCACCAAGAACTACTTTCTTCTCTAGACATACAGGGCCCATTCACAGCCCTCTGCCTCTGCACATGCTTGGCCCTCTGCCTGGAACATCCTTCCTGCTGACAAACTCTTCCTCGTTCTTTGGGGCCTGAGTCAAATGTCCACTTCCTCCATGAAGCCCCCTTGGTCTCCCCAAGGCAAATGGCCACTGTACTTGAGCCCTCCCGAGGACATCTACTTATTTTACCCAATCGGCACCAATTTCATAATTGTTCTTAGTTGTCCTTTAGGGAGACAACTCCTTCTTTTGGTCCACTGGGTTGATCTTAACCTTGCCTCATCCCTCATTCCAGGATGGAGCACGAGACTAGGCATAGCCAACCGGAGGATTCTATTCCTCTAGTTGGCGTGAATGGCTCAGGGATGCACACAGAGTTAAGCCAGATCTGTGAGATTCGAACCTGGGACTTTTTGTTTAAGACAGTTCTAACTGGGTTTCTGTCCCTTGCAATAGCCACCAAGAGTTCTGACTAGTACATGCAGTCCCAGAGTAAATTGTTTTGTGATCTCCCTGTTACCTCTGTCCATCTGTCTGTCTCCCTCTAAGGGAAATAATTCAGGGCAAAGATTGGTTCTCAGGGCGCCTGTGTGGCTCAGTCGGTTGAGCATCTGACTCTTGGTTTCAGCTCAGGTCATGATCTCTCAGTTCGTGAGATCATCCCCGGGTCCGGCTCTGTGCTGCTGGTGCGGAGCCTGCTTGGGATTCTGTCTCCCTCCCTCTCTGCCCCATCCCTCTCTCAAAATAAGTAAACAAACAAACAAAAAGATTGGTTCTTATTCATGAGATGATCTGGGGTCCAGGTCCCTTCAGATAAATGACAGGAGAGTTGACAGAGTCCCGGGACAAGACAGTACATATATTCTCTTTCCATCCCATGGATGTGAACTACTTCTGGTCCTTCTGTCCGGTAGGGAGGGAAAAGGATGCATTTTCCAGTTCAGGGACCCTACACCTTGTATCTGAGGTTGCACTGATCTGCTTTAGCAAAGAAGATACCACACCTGGCACAGCAGCTGCAATCGGTGTTGCTACGTGGTGGGGTTTACTGTCGTCTTCCAGGCTGTCTGGTTTTTGCAAGGACCAGGACAGAGTTCACACTCCATTGGCAATAATCACCTCCGGCCTACTATCACCTCCTCCAGGGCATTGCCAGCCTCCAGGAGGAGCCATATGATTCCAGTCTTTGAAATTGTCAAACACCTGATGCATTGCACCCCTCAGTCCATTCTCTCACACCGTGTTCTAGCTCACCACCGGTGACGGTTTGAACAATCACGGCAGAATCGCATGACGGAGGTTGCCGGTCCTCCGCAAACCACCAACGATAGAGTTCATTGTCAGGCAACCGGCACGTGATCCAGCCCCAAAATCCCATTTTACCTCGTTTCCTAAAACCACTTTCAGTTTCCAACGGACCTCGGCTAGGTTCTCTGTGAACCTAAGTCTGAAATTCGCATGCAAGAAGCTTTGGGAGGGGGTGTGGGATGGGATGCTCTCAGGACCGATACCTGTGAACGAGCGAGAGACGCGGAACCGCGCAGAGGGAGGGGCTGAACGGTGATGAAGTTCCTCTGGTGCTTCCGATAGACCCACAGAGTTGTCTGATTGAAGCGAGGGGGCTAGGCATTTATTCTCCCTCCTGCACCAGTCAGGAGACACAAGCTGCCTTCAGGGAGGGCACTTGATCTTGAGCGAGGCACGCCTCTTTGGCTGAGCTGGGGGGGGCCAGTGCCTCGGCTATGAATTGCCGGATCTGCGGGAACCCCACAGCATCCTCAATGAAGACTGTCTTTTTCATATGGATAGCAGGTGTTCCGCTCACGTGTTAAATTAGGTATTGTAAATATCTTTTTTTCAGCCTGTCATCCGTCTGTTAACTCTCAGTGTCATTTGTTGAGCGGAATTCCTTAATTATGGTGTGACCAAATTAATTTCCCTCCTTACTGATTTGTCCTCATTCCCTGGGTCACGAAGGTATCCTCCTACATTATGTTCTTTCATAAAATATATTTTTACCTTTCAAATTTAGACCTTGAGTTCTCCCAGAGCCCACTGTATTTTATTTTTTCCTTAAAGTTTATTTATTTTGAGAGAGAGAGAGAGAGAGAGAGAGAGAGAGAGAGCAAGAACTGAGGAGGGGCAGAGAGAGAAGTAGAGAGAGAGAATCCTAGGTGGGCTCCATACTGTCAGTGCAGAGCCAGAGGAGGGACCTGAACTCACAAACCATGAGATCATGCATGACCTGAGCAGAAATCAAAAGTCGGATGCTTAACAGACTGAGCCACTCTGGCGTCCCAGGAGCCTACTCTCGATGCGGGTATAAAGCAGGCATCCAATTTTCTTCCTTTTTCCTCTGTCTAATGAAAGAACAGTCTTTATTGTCTTCATCTCTCTGCTCTCTGCTTTCTGCTCTCACCGCTGCTGCCTTAAGATGCTGCATCTGCAGAGAATCATTGACTTCATAATACTCTTATTCTGAAAGCACTTGTAATGAGCACGGGCTGTGGTATGTAAATGATGAATCACTGAAAGCTACTCCTGAAACAAGTAGTGCACTGTATGTTAATTAACTACAATTTAAACTAAAAACAAGAACAAAAAGCAAAAAAGGAAAAATACTCTTATTCCAGGGCTTTAAAATGATCACCATTCATCTTGTCCTCTCTGCAGCACTGGGCACTTTGGACCATTTCCATCTCTTGCAGTTTTGTGCTCACGACCTTTCTAGACTTACTATTCCTGTTTGCCGTTTCCTCCTTCATCCCTTCCTCCTTTTTCACCCCTAGGGCTTTGTGGCTTGACTTTCTCTTGCTACTCCTAACAATTGGTATAATTTAAGGCTCTATGCTTGTCTTAATTTTTACTGTTTGTGGTTCCATCTTCTTTGAGAAATCCATCCATTTTCAAGGTTTCAATACTTGCAGGCGAGTGACTTTCTGCCTGGTAGGTTCAGCCCGGACCTCTCTTGTGAATGCCAGTGACAAAGTTCAGACAGAAAACTAGGCATTTTTAGCATGTCTACATTCAATTAATCAATGGAATCAATCAATCGATTCATCATTTCAATTAATTCAAATCAACCTTAACTGTCAAATACATTTTATGTGACTCACCTACATTTTACACATTTCCAGATCGTCCAGCGTTCTAGCACAATATCTTCTATCAACTAGGTGTTCAACATACATTTATTCAAAGAATGAGAGCCTCTCTTAGGCTTACTCTTATTAAAAGCCAAAGTCAAATATTTTTATTCATGGTTCAAAGGATCAGAGTCACATAATTCTCAAAGGGAAGTTCAGCCATGAGTCAGCTTATCTTCTTCTTTGGGGAAGAGAGTAGCTACCTCCTGGCTGATCACCTCCCCCGGTCTTGCAGTGTCCCTCTCTCTGAGATAGAAGAGGGAGGGAGCAAAAGAGTTGGCATTGGCCAGAGCCATAGTCACTGTGCTCTACTGGAAAGATCTCAGTTTTGGGGGCAGAGAGAGCCTGCGTTGAAATTCCACATCCTCCACTGCTTTCCTTACCTGTAAAAGTGAGTAAGAAGGCTCCGGCCAGATGGCCATTAGAAGAATAAATGAGGGGCGCGTGGGTGGCTCAGTCGATTAAGCGTCCGGCTTCGGCTCAGGTCATGATCTCACAGTCGTGGGTTTGAGCTCTGCGTCGGGCTCTGTGCTGACAGCTCAGAGCCTGGAGCCTGCTTCACATTCTGTTACTCCCTCTCTCTCTGACCCTCCCCTATTCCCACTGTCTCTCTCTGTTTCTCAAAAATAAAGAAAGAACATAAAAAAAAAAAAGAATAAAAGAAACAACACATAGAGAGTGCTTTGCACCCAAAGGGTGCTGAAGAGACTCATGAGTTCCCTTTCCTGCTCTCTTCTCGCATCCCTCTCCTGCAACCGGCTTCAAGATGAAGACAGAAGTATCTGAGCTCTCGGAATAAATGGTCCCTCTATGAGCATCCTGCATGGCCAAAGGGGAAAGTCAGACTGCAATTCTCAATAATCTACACAACCTCCTGGAGCACCTGGCCGGCTTAGTCGGTGGAGCATGAGACTCATGATCTCGGGGTTGTGAGTTTGAGCCCCGTGTTGGGTGGAGAGATTACTTAAATAAATAAACCTTTTAAAACATCTACACAACATCCCCCATGCATTCGTAAGGCAGGTTGAGGGAACTACACCTGCCCCCAGTGTACAGATTAAGAACTTGAAGTAGCAGGTACCGTCCCTGGAGCATCAAACGAGCACTTTACAGTTTATGACAGAGCAGAACTCAGGCTCTCATAGAGGAAGCTCACTTGGAAATTTTCAGATGGGCAGCGAAGGAGATAATGTCAAATTGTCCATCCACCATGACCCTCTCCAGGGACATGGGGGCAGTGCATCAAGCTGGTGCAAGTCCAAGTCCCCAGAAGCATCCCCCATTGGTCCTGGGAATCCTTCCAGGCCACCTCCTTGGTTTTCCACCCTGCTACTCTTCCTTCATAAATTTCTTAGTCCTTAACTCTCTTTGTTTTGGCCCCATTCTATGGTTCCTGTCCTCCACCCACCTCTGTGCTGGATGGTCCTCTGGGCTTGACTCACTCTCCTGGCTCTCAGCAACCACACCGATCCAAGTCATTGCTCAGTCTTTATGCCTCGATTTCCCACACCGCTCCCACCCGTGAGAGGCAGCCCATCTGTCAGAGCTTCTGGATGCCCCCCACCCTTCACCAGGACCACAGGGGGCACGGTGGCTGCCAGTTTCAAGATGGCAGAGTCGGGGTATTTCTGTCCCCTCCCCCATCATTAAAAAGCACTCCAAAACAGGATATAAAAACAAAAGTATTGCTTATGAAACCAGGAGAAAACAGCAGCCCCTGGTCACACAGGAAAGTGGAAAGATGAAGGTCCAAGCACCCCGTGTAGACATCAGAGCACTCTTCCAGTAACACCAGACCAGACTGTGAAGACAGAGAGTTTGTCTTATGCATTTCTTTGTCCGTCGAGCTTAGCATAGGACTAATCAAACATCGGCCAAACCAAGCCCTCATTCAACACTTGTTGAATGAATTACATCATTTAATACAGATCATATAATAGTTTTCCGCATATGAAGGCATATTTTACAGCAAGGGGAGTAGTTAGAAATGTTTTTCCTATGTTAAGAGGAGCTGCCTTTATTTCTCTTAGAGAGAGGGCCCCTCCCACACCCAGATGCCAAAGAAGAGAACTCCATGCATTAATACCCTTGCCTCGATATTTAGCATTTCATGACTTCAAATATTTTTAAATATTCACAAAATCTGCCCTTTCATTAGCTCAGTCTTAGTCTTTCATTATTTTAACGTGAACTTGGTTGCTATGGCAGCCAGGACTTGATCATTGCATTTAGCGCTTTGCAATTATGAGTCAGGAACCAGGTAAAAGCACTGACATTTAATATTTAATTGTTTTTGATCAGCATTAATTAGTTGCAGATGCACACCAGATTCGCATTGAATTAAATACTCTCGGGAACATATTGTGGTCTCAGGGATTCTAACCACATCAAAAAGTAAATGTTCAACTTTAAAAGTTGGGCCCTAGAGACCCAGGCATCCGTGGAGAGGAAATTCCAGATGTCTCTCATTCCCCCTCTTTCGTCAGAAGTAACCCTCCTCCTTGCAGCCCCCTGGAATCTAAAACCTCAGGGTTCTGCGGGGGACCTTCCAGGCTGCATTCTCTGCGCCACCAGCTCTGCCCCGCTGCCTGAATCGTTCCCATCTGCCTACAAACACGAGGAATCTCTCCAACCCTAAAAACCTGCTCTGGACGCCACCGCCTCTCACGCTCTCACCCCTTGTCTTTGTTCCTCCGTAGAGAAAAACGCGTTGAAAAGGTTTTGTGCACTTGTATCTCCAACGCGTCTCCTCCAGGTCTGTCTCAAACCCACTGTCTTTGGTCTTTGGCTCCGACCCCTCCAAGGAAACGGTCCTTGTCAAGGTAACCAAAAGAACCACCGTGGTGTGAAATCCAACGGTCAGATCTCCCGTCAACCAAGTCCATCACGTTGTCTTTCTCGATGCACTTTTCTTCATTTGGCTTCCAGGAAATCATTCCTTTTGGGTTTCCTCCTACCCACAGTCATTCCTTCTGATTCTTGTTCGCTGATTCATCCTCCTCTCCTAAGCCTCTGAATGTTACGGTGCTGTGGGCTCCGCACTCGGTCTTCCCTTATCCTCTGACTATGCTCATTCCTAACGTGATCTCGGAGAAGCACACGTATGCATTGAACCCTCACACACAATTTTTATCTCCAGCACTGACCTCTCCCTTGCTTCCTCTGCATTTCCACTTGAATGTTGACTCAGCCTAGGTGCCTTAGAAATCAGAGACTGAGGGAGCACCTAGGTGGCTCAGTCGGTTGAGTGTCCGACTTCAGCTGAGATCATGATCTCACGGTTTGTGCGTTCGAGCCCCGCTTCAGGCTCTGTGCTGACAGCTAGCTCGGAGCCTGGAGCCTGCTTCAGATTCTGTACCTCCATCTCTCTCTGCCCCTCCTCCACTCACGCTGTCTCTCTCTCAAAATAAATAAACATTAAAAAATTAAAAAAAAATCAGACCGCACTCACCCATGGGCACGCTCTACTGGAGAAACACAATTCCAGGGCAGAGAGGGAGGGAGAAGGGAAATGAGGCAGGGAAGGAGGGAAGGCAAACAGAAGGGGATGCATTACCTAGCCAGCCACATGTTCACAAGAGAACACAGCCAGCAGCTCCATCACACGGGAACATCTCCGTGTGTGTGTGTGTGTGTGTGTGTGTGTGTGTGTGTGTGTGTCGGGAGGGACCACAGCACCTCAGTGCTGCCTCTCAGGAAGGAGAAGGTTCATTTCTGGCCGGCAGAAGGAAAATGAATCCCTCTGTTGGCTCCTTCTTATCTCTCATCCCTCAGTGATAAAAGCTTCCCCCTGCACTTGTGGTTGTGGTTCTGGCCTTTGTGGACCCCTTGGGAGGCCGGCTCTCCCAGCTCTGGTTTAGAACTTAATTTGGGCTTTGAAGTGTTTAGAGGAGCCAGAGCCTCAGGGACTGGACATGTGGGCCCTGTGTAGGGGGCGCTTATGTAGGTCCTGGTGCAGCAGCCGTGATGGAGGTGAGCTGGAGCCCGGTCCTCGCACGGGGAGAGACTGAGGCAGCCAGTAAGCTGCACAGGAGACCACTAGCTGTGGTGGCCAGGCCCTTTGTGTGCGCAATCAAGGGGACGGGGAGATGGGGGCTGGGGAGCTGTGGGGCAGCACGGGAACTGTGTGTCCTAAGCAGCTCCAAACTTAAGCTGGCCAGAACTGAATTCCCGCACCTGCTCCCCCACACAAACTCTTTCCTCCTAGTTGTGTGTGTGTGTGTGTGTGTGTGTGTGTGTGTGTGTGTGTGAGCTTCGATCCCTATCTTTCTATTTGCACAGTCCCAAAATCTTATAACCCTCCTTAAGTTCCCTTTCTTTTTTCCTCAAACCCACATCCCATCTACCAGCAAATTCTATCAGCCCTACCTTCAAAATATATCCGAAAGCCTCCTTTCCCGTAATTCTTAAATGATCGCAACGGTCTTTCTGTCCGACCCTTCTGTTCTCAACGCAACGGTCAGAGCGATGCTTTTCAAACACAAGTGAGTTGGTCACTCCTCCCCTCAAGCCTCTAATGTCTCCCTGCTTCACTCAGAGGAAAACCCAGCTTTGCTGTGGCCTACAAGGTTCTGGGCCATCCGCTTCTACCATACCGCTGATTTTATCTCCTGTTTGCACACTCTGTTCCAGCCACACTCCGTCTCTGCAGGGCCAAGCAAACTCCTACCCCAGGGACTTGGTACCTGTTCCTCTCTGTGCCTACAAGACTCTCTCCCCATTATCTTTGTGGCTTCTTCCTCAGTCCTTCAAGCCCTTAACCTTGGGTTCCACTGCTTCTCAGCTGGAAATGACCCCTTGGGGGAAGGGGCTGAAGGATGGGAAAGATAGGAAAGCAGGAAGGAAAGCCCAAAGCACTTGCAAGGATAGTTTGGCAAACAGGGAGACCTTACAGGTGGGAGAAAGGTCCATGAAAAGAAAGAGCTGAAGGGGGAACCGTTATGAAAGGCTTTGAACGCTAAGCAGAGAGAGTTGTTTATTCTACAGACAAAGGCATCCAACTGAGAGTCAAAGTCCATTCATTTAGGTTTCCATTGAAAAATGTCTTCCAAGGGCCACCTGGGTGGCTCAGTTGGTTGGGCCTCTGACTGTAGCTCAGGTCATGATCTCACAGTTCATGAGTTCGAGCCCCGCATCGAGCTCTGTGCTGACAGCTCAGAGCCTGGACCCTGCTTCAGGTTCTGTGTCTCCCTCTTTCTCTGCCCCTCCCTGATTAGTTCTCTCTCTCTCTCTCTCTCTTTCAAAAATAAATAAACATTAGAAAAATGTCTTCCAACTGGGACGTCTGAGTCAGTGTCTGCTCTGGTGGTATAAACATAGCCATGAAGGAAGCAAGAGAAACCGGCACTGACAAAGGAGCTGCAGAGCTGAGGAAAATATGTGTTGCTGAGAAGAGTTTTTTGGGCCCTTTCAGGAAGTCGATAGAAGGCAGTCTTCTTCAGGGCCACTGTTTGCGAGCTTACATCTGCCATGAGGTGGCCGTGGGATTGGGTTGGAAATGGGATTTCAAAACCAACCCAACAGGGAGGAAGGGGAACCCTGGCGTCTCTTTTGGGGCTCTTGGGTCAGGCCTACCTGACTCAACCACTTGGCCTTCTTGACAGTGTAGGAAGGTCAAGGAGGTCAGCGACGGTGGGTACCACCGCCCTCTGCTGGAGGGACGGGAGTGCTCCCCAAGACCTGTACTTGGATCCAGGTCAACGGTTCTTATCTTTCTTTGGATCCCGGGTCCCTTTGAGAATATGAGGAAAGCTACGGAGAATATGAGGAAAGCTACAGACTCAAAGAAAAGAAGATACGCCTTTGTACAGAAGGATTTGCGTGGAGTTTCCAGGATCTGTGGAAAGACCCTCTGTAACCCATCTATCAAGCCTCCAGGTAAAAGTCTAACTCTCCTTTTTCTTGTTTATGTATTTATTTAGATTTTTTAAAATTAGAGCATAGTTGACACACAGTGTTATGTTAGTTTCAAATGTGCAGCAGGGTGATCTGACGAGGTCACACGCTGTGTTATCTATGCTCCCCGGAAGGGTTGCCACCTGTCACCATACAGTGCCGTTACGGTATCACTGACTCTACTCCCTGTGCTCTGCCTCTTATTCTTGTGATTCACTCCTTCCATAACTGGAAATCTGCACCTCCCATTCCCCTTCCCTCATTTGCCCATCCCCCCAACCCCTCCGCTCTGGCGACCACCGGTTTGTGCTCTGTATACATGGATCTGTTTCCGCGCGTTTGTTTGTTCATCGTTTTGTTTAGACTCCACACATAAGTGAACTCATATGGCATTTGTCATTCTCTGACTTATTTCACTTAGTGTAACATTCTCTCGTTCCATTGATGTTGTTCCAATGGCAAGATCTCATTCTTTGTTGGGACCGAGTCACTTCCCATTGTAGAACTATCTCACATCTTCTCTAGCCTTTCAACAATGGATGGACACTCAGGTTGCTTCCACGTCCTGCCTCCTGCAAACGTGTTGCAGTAAACATAGCATGCATCTATCTTTTCAAATTAGTGTTTGTTTTCTTTGGGCAAATACCCAGTAGCAGAATTACTAGACCATATGGTATTTCGATTTTTAATTAAAAAATTTTTTTATTTATTTTGAGAGAGAAAGAGAGCATGAGTGGGGAAGGGGCAGTGAGTGAGGAAGAGAGAGAATCCCACTGACAGTGCAGAGCCCAATGCGAGGCTTGAACTCACAAACCCACGAGATCATGACCTGAGCTGAAGTTGGACACTCACCTGACTGAGCCCCCCAGGCGCCCCTCTATTTTTAATTTTTTAAGGAGCCTCCATACTGTTTTCTTCAGTGGCTATACTAACTTACATTCCCATAAGATGTGACATTCGAAGCAGACAGATCTAGGTGCCAGTTGAGGGTTAAGACACCCACCTGTTTGGCTGTGAGATGGAAGAGAAATAAAGAAGAGGTTACCCAACCTATTTTCTGCCAAGAATGCCCTTTCCCCTCCTTGGATCCCATATTCAGAAATATTTTCTCTACCAAACAAATCATGTTGACTAAGACATCCCAAAGTTTTTGTTAACCAAACAGAACAGGCAAATGACAGCTTGTAACTTCATTATGGCTGAATTCGTATAATCCAGACAAAAATCAAAGCTAATCTGATATGGAGTTAGCCAGGGGAATGTCCTGTGGACAAATACATGGGCTTGATTGGCCTTTGAGAGAGCAACACTCAAGCTATAATGATCACACGCGCGCCAACTCTTACTCCCAAGCTCACACATTTAAATCCAAATGAATTCACACTCTCACAAATCCGTTTCCATGCCCCTTGAGTGTACCTTTGAATGCAGGCAAATGCACCTTCCAATGCATTTTTCAAAGCATTCCCTTAGACTGAAACTCTCTCTGAGGTCAATTCAAACACCTACTGACTGCAAAGTCACACTTAAGTCTGTTCTGGTTGTTACTCTTGACCCGTGTCCCACCCTAGGCCCCTCTGGCCTCCAAGGCAGGGCTGTGTGAGAACACAGGGCATCAAATGAGCACCACTTAGTACCTAGTGTGGCAAGTGCTAGAGACGTAAAACAGGGAAAAACAAAACATCATTCCTGCTCCTCATCCAGTCTTCCAAAAAATATTCATTAAGGGCCTTCAATGTTATCAGACACTGTGTGAAGCACTAGGGATAGAATGACAATGAGGCACGTGAAATCCCTGCTTCTATGGAACTTAAGGTCCTGTGGGAAAAATAGGGCAGGGTAGGGGGTGGGGAGGAGAGGAGAGGAGTAAATGAAATGAAAATGAATGAAGATGTTTGCAATTTTTTAAATGTTTATTGTAGTTTGAAGAAGATAGAGAGAGAGGGAGACACCGAATCTGAAACAGGCTCCCAATTCCGAGCTGTCAGCACAGAGCCTGATGCAGGGCTCAAACTCATGAACTAGGAGATCACGACCTGAGCCGAAGTCAGTGCTTAACTGACTGAGCCACCCAGCTGCCTTTGTTTGCAAATTTTTTAAAGTTTATTTATTTATTTTTGAGAGAGACAGAGACAGTGCAAGTGGGGGAGGGGCAGAGAGAGAATCCCAAGCAAGCTCTGCACTGCCAGCGCGGAGCCTGATGTGGGACTTGAACCCACAAAACCATGAGATCATGACCTGAGCTGAAACCAAGAGTCGGACGCTTAACCGACTGAGCCACCCAGGCGCCCCTTTGTTTGTAATTTTTGATATGCACTAGGAAGGGTGATGGGGCCAGATAGGGGATTGAGGCGGAGCAAGGATCTCTCATGGGGTGAGCAGCCGGGGTCCTGGGGGGACACGGAGGAGAGTTTAATACCTCGGAGTCGTAAGAGTGGGAGCCGTTCCAACATTATGTCCACGGTACAAATGGAAGAAAGGAGAGCTGATGGGAGGGGGGTGCCTGTTTGATGGGAGCTGCCACATGTAAGTACACAACCACCAATTAGTGGCCGCGTGGACTGGGCTCCAGCCCACGGTTTCCAGTCTAGCGCGTTCCCACTAGCTTAGTTTCCCGAAGTCACTGTAACAAAGTACCGCAGACCGGGTGGTTAAAGCAACACGACTTTATTCTCGGTGCTGGAGGCTTAGAAGTCCCAAATCAAGGTGTCTGCAGGGTTGGCTCCTTGGTGGCTCAGAGGGAGAATCTGTCCCATGCCTGTCTTCTAGTTTCCAGCGATGGCCAGCCCTTGGCGTGCCTGGACTTGCTGCCATGTATCTCCCATCTCTGCCATCATCGTCACTCAGCCCTCTTCCCCTGTGTCTGTCTGTCTTCATATTTATTCTTCTCTCTTTTTTTAAATGTTTCTTTGGTTTTGAGGGAGAGAGAGAGAGAGAGAGAGAGAGAGAGAGTACAAGTGGGGGAGAGGCTGAGAGAGAGAGGGAGACAAAGAATCTGAAACAGGATCCAGGCTCTTAGCCATCAGCACAGAGCCTGATGCAGGCTCGAACCCATGAACCGTGAGATCATGGCTGGAGCTGAAGTCGGATGCTTTACCAACTGAGCCTCCTAGTTACCCCCGTGGCCCCCCCCCATATTTCTTCTCCTCTTATAAGGACACTAGTCATTTTGGATTTAGGGTTCCCCTTATTCCAGTATGATCTAATCTTAGCTAAATAACATCTTCAGTGACCCTATTTCCAAATAAGGTCATATTCTGAGGTTTCAGGAAGGATGTGAATTTTGGGGGGTGGGGAGAGACTATTCAACCCAGTAAACCCGCTTCTTTTTTCTTTTTCTTTTTTAAGTTTATTTCTTTTGAGAGAAGGAGGGAGAGGGAGAGAGAGAGTGAGTAGGGTGGGAGGGGGCAGAGAGAGGAGAAAGAGGATCCCAAGCAGCCTTTACACTGTCTGTGCAGATCCAGAGCTGGGGCTCGAACACATGAACCATGAGATCATGACCTGAGCCCAAACCAAGAGTGGGATGCTTAATGGCCCAAGCCACCCAGGTGCCCCCTGCTTCTTTGCAAAGCAGTACGTTTTGCAAAATGTCTCCGTCATCTTCTCTTTCTGGGACCCTTTCATTCCATTTGAGCCCCCCACTCCTGCTATAGTATGCGTTCAGAACACGTCGCTGAGTAGCTTAATCACTTGAAGAAGCAAGGATTATCCCAATGAGATGTCACTACACACCTATCAGATTGGCAACAGTGTTAAGTATCATCACAAATCAACTGTTGGGGAGGGTGTGGAATATCAGCATTCTCACTGCTGGTGAGAATGTAAACTGGTGCAGTCACTTTGGGATAAACATATCAGTGTCTAGTGAAGCTGGAGATAAGTATGCCCTGTTGCCTTTCTTGGTTATATATGCTGTAGAAATGTATGACTGTGCATCAGGATACATGGACAAGAATAAGAAGCCTTAGGGAGCCTGGGTGGCTTGGGCCAAATGGCTAAGCGTCCGACTTTGGTTCAGGTCATGATCTCACGGTTTGTTGAGTTCGGGCCCCGTGACGGGCTCTGTGCTGCCAGTTCAGAGCCTGAAGCCTGCTTTGGATTCTGTGTCTTTCCCTCTCTCTGTCCCTCCCCTGCTCATGCTCTGTTTCTCTCTGTCTCCATAATAAATAAATGTAAAATAATTTAAAAAGAATACAAGACTTCTTGAAAATTTAAAAAAAAAAAAAGGAAGAAGAAGCCTTTTTGGTAATAATCCCCCAATGGAAACAACTCAGATATCCATAAGGCTGCTTTTGCTGCATCTCAAAGGGTTTGGATTGTCATGTTTTCCATAGGGTCTAATAGAATACTGTATAGTAATGAAACCAGAATCAATTATATACACAGCACAGATGAATCTTAAAGCATGCTAATGAGGGGTGCCTTGGGGGGTCAGTTGGTTGAGCATCCGGCTTTGGCTCAAGTCATGATCTTCTGGTTTGTGGGTTTGAGCCCTGCATCAGGCTCTGTGCTGACAGCTCAGAGCCTGGAGCCTGCTTCAGATTCTGTGTCTCCCTCTCTTTCTGATCCTCCCCTGCTCACGCTGTCTCTCTCTCAAAAATAAAATAATAAAAACATTAAAAAATAAAAAATTCAAATAAACATAAAAAATTAAATTAAAAAAGCATACTAATGAGCAAAAGAAGCCAAATACCATAGAGTCTGTATGATTCCATTTATATAAAGTTCCAAACTAGGCAAAATTAAACCATATAATTTACGATCACATCACAACAGTTAAAGAAAAGCAAGGAAATGAGTGACATACAAGTCAGGATAGTCCTATGTTTGTAGGGAGGTAAGGGATGTGATCCAGCAAAGGGCTCATCCAGGCGTGGGCTTCTGAGGTGTTAGAATGTTCATTTTTCAACAGTTTATTTGATACACTGCATTTATGCTCTTAGCACTTTTCTGTATGCTTGCTCCATTCCACACATACACATGTAAAATCCGGGGGGGGTGGGGCGGGAGCACCTGGGCTTTGGAACTAGACAAAGAAGCTACTTAGTAGCTGTGTGGATCCACTCTGGACACATCACTAACTGGGCAAAACCAACCCCTCTGAGAGAAAGGAGATGTGAAACAAAAGCATGTGAATCTCCTTGGAAGAAAGGAATTCACTTTTAATTACAGGGAAATTGAAAAAAAACCCTAGTGGAATCTAAAAGACCTTTATTTATGCAGGTGCTGTGCTGTAAAATATTCTAATCGGCATTGTTAATGAAGCTGGATTTACAACGTACTAAACTAAACAAAGACCTTATGTTTAGTTGAGTGACCAGTTGAGGGTGAAATCTAGTGAACTTGACAGTTTTCGCTTGTTTATTTGTGTTCTACTCAGTGTAAAAAGATGCTGGCTCTCTTGCATGAAATGGCTATTCTAAGTCTCTGCCTTTACCCATCTCAAGTACTAACGTCATCTTTGTGAAATTTGTTCCATACAGTTGGGAGAAGTCCTAGCCATAATAACAATGACTTAGACAAAGAGTTCCAATTAGGAACCAAGCGCTACCTCAGGCAGTTTGTAGTTATTAAAACATCTTGTCACCACCTTGTGATCCTCTGAAGACCTCCTTACTTTGTGTTTGTGAAACAAGATGTTGTTCCAGGGTCATCTTGCATTTCCCCTGCTCCAGCCCTGGAGTCTTAGTTTTCTAAGAAGTCCTAGGTCCTTTAAGTAGAGAACGGTATTTATTTATTTGTTGATTTTCCCAAGCAGGCTCTGCGCTTGATCTCATGAACCAAGATCTCATGATCTGATCACGAGCGGAAATCCAGAGCCTGATGTTTAACCAACTGAGCCATGCAGGTGCCCCAAGAATGGTAATAAGAAGCCAAGAGCCAGGCTTGCGTATTGCTAGTGATGTGTATTGTTGCTTTTAGATTTTCTCAGCAGACAGGATCAGGAAACACACGACACACATGTATTTATATCCATCTCTATATTAAACATGATGAGTTCATTCTAATACATTCAATTCCAATCCAATAGCAAAGAGTGCTTCCAAGGGTTACCACATTCCATGTTTGTGACCTCCTTCTGCAGCATTGGGAAATCTATTTTTTTTTAAATATTTATTTATTTTGGGAGAGAAAGAGAGAAAGAGAGAGAGAAGGAGAGAGAGAAGCCCAAGTCATCGCAGAGCCCAATGCGGGACTTGATCTCATGGACTGTGAGATCATGACCTGAGCTGAAACCAAGAATTGGACATTTAACCGACTGAGCCACCCAGGTTCATTTCAACCAGGAAATCTCTTTTTAATCATTTCAAATATACTTAAGCTTATAATGAATGTACTGCTGTTTCTTTTTAAATATAGATGTTCCACACTTGTATTGGTCTTTGTTCTCCAAGAGCTATAAAAACTCCAGATGTTTCATTTATTTTAGTCATTCAACCGGCACGTATTTATCAAGCAGACATGTTCCAGGTAATGTTCTAAGGGTGAGGATACAGCAGTGGACAAAATACCGTGTTGGTAAAGGACTGTGGAAAGAGAGAATACTAGGTAGAAGGCTAGGAAATGGCAAACCTGGGATCTGAACCCAGACAGCCTGGCCCCAAATTCATACCTACGCCATCTGCCTCCGATCACTCTTATAAGCTACTCTCTGCCTTCCACAAAAGTTTACAACTCTCTTGAATCCAATAAAAATGCCTCTGTCAGTTTCTAAATCTACACAATGCAGAGCCTTGTGCATCTTCCACAGTTCTTCTCTGAGACTCAGTTTCCAAATTTCTGAAAATGAAGGTACTAATTTCAACCTGCTGTGGGGATGATTGCCTGGTGCTATTTGTGACAGATCACGGGTATTTAGTGAAGTTAATTTTTTTACTTTTTCAGCACAAATGCCATACTATACAATTTCCCCAGAACAGAGAGGGTTATTTATTATTTTATTTTTTATTGTTTGTTTGGTTAAGCAGGTTCCACACCCAGCACTGAGGCCTGAACTCATGACCCTGAGATCAAGAGTTGCAAGCTTTACTGACTGAGCCAGCCAGGTGCCAGGTGCCAGGTGCCCCAAGTTTTTTTTTTTTCCCTCTCATTCAATCATTCATTTATATACTTATTCATTCTTATATCCATTATAAAAGCATTTATTGAGAATCCAATATATACCAGGCCCTCTGCTAGTCATTGTGGGTACAGAAATGACACAGCCCTCATTCTCAAAGAGCTCACAGTCAAGAGATAAAGAATTTCAAAACGATCTGATATGTAGCTCAGATAAGAGAGCGGGGGCCATGGAGGACGGCTTCCTAAAGTAAGGGGCTCTGTTACAGCAAGGACTGGGACAGCAGTTCTGCCGTTAAGGTTGCCAAGAATAAATGACTAAACTAACGGGTGAATGGATTCAGTTCAGTTTAACAAGCACTTCATAGAGGATTTTACTGTCCACGGCTCGGTGCTCTGAAGGGGGTGTGCAGACAAAGAGGGGCAACTCAGGCCCTTAATGAGCTTCTAGTTTTACTGGCAGATACAAGCATCTGTACAATTTTTTTTTTTTTACTGTTTTTATTTATTTTAGAGAGACACACAGCATGGAGAGGGGAGGGTCAGAGAGAGAGGGAGACACAGATTCTGAAGACAGGCTCCAGGCTCTGAGCTGTAAGCACAGAGCCCGTCTCGGGGCTCGAAACCACGAACCGTGAGATCATGACCTGAGCCGAAGTCGGTCGCCCAACCCACTGAGCCACCCAGGCGCCCCTACAAGCATCTATAAAGAGATGTTTGGGGGCACCTGGGTGGCTCAGTCGGTTAAGCATCCCACTCTTGATTTTGGCTCAGGTCATGATCTCACAGTTCATGGGACTGAGCCTGGAATAGGGCTCTGTGCTGACACCCACAGTCTGCCTGGGATTCTCTCTCTCTGTCTCTCTCTCTCTCTCTCTCTCTCTCCCTCCCTCCCTCTGCCTCTCCTCAGCTTGTGCTCTCAAAATAAAGAGAAATAGAGAGAAAGAGAATGTTTCAATAGAATGTAGAGAATTCTATGGGGTAGGCAAGCTGCTTCAACAATAAGAAATAGAGGGGGCCCTAAGCTCTATTAGAAGATGAAGGGGGGCTCTAAAGTCTATTAGCGTAGGCTTCCTAGAATGAACTTCTCGAGTGTTGGATATATTCAGCAGGTGAATTAGAAGTCATTGACAACTTCTATTCAGAGGATTAATATGGTCAAATTTGTATTTGTGGTACGATGGGGGGGGTGCAGAGGGGGAAGGAAGTCTAAAATCAATGACATCAGCAAGGAGGCTGAATTATGAATAGGAGACTTCAGGTGGACGTTTGGTCTGAAGACAGAATTTGACAGTGGTTGCAATTACTCAGGGAGAGTATGTAGAGGGCAAGGAGGATGGATATACTTCCTGGAACCAACACTCTTTAAGCAGCTGGCAGACAAAAAGGTGGAAGGACACCTAAGGAAGAGTCCAGAGCAGAACCAGGGGGTCCAAATGAATAAGGAGAAGGCGAGACAAGGCGGACCAGGGAGGACCCAGATGTGCCCAGTGCTGTATAGAGAGAGGTCCCAAAGCATCCGTTTGATCTGGCTGAGGTGACCCTATGCCAGACCAATCTCCGTGTTAGTGGCGCAGGCGGGACTCCGATTGCAATAAACAGTGAATGAAGGAGTAGAAAAAGTTAATGAAGAAATCAAACGCTGTGACCTCACTTGCCCTGGGAATTTCCAGGGCCGACGTCGGGAGCTGGTGCGGAGGAAGGGCCTTCCCGACAGGGCTCGGGATGCAGCCAGGGAAGCCGGGTCGGCTTCGCAGCCCTCAGGTAGGCGAGGCTCCAAGGTCAGGGTCACTCTGGGCCTCCAGGCAACCAATCACCTTGACGACCAACTGAAAAAAAAAAAAAAACCGGAAAGGGCGGAAGCAGTCAGGTCATCTCGCGATATCTGACGGGCCGGCGCCGGCCTTCCGGGCCTGGAAACCGCGGTCGGCTCTCGCGAGACCTGCCTGGAACCGAAGCGCGGGGTCCGACCTTAAGGAAAGCGGGAGCTGCGGGAGGGGAACATGTCGGATTCCGAGCTCGGCAGGAAGTGGGACCGGTGCATGGCGGATACGGTCGTGAAGATAGGTAAGGGGCCTCTCGCCCCTGCGGGCCCCGCTGACCGGGAGGGCGGAAGGGAAGCCCCTGGGGAGGTCAGGCCGTCCGGCCGGGTCCGGCCCCCTCCGGCCAGGGCGAGCTGCCCGGGCCGGCCGGGAGGTCACTCGGGCGGCGGGGGAGACCCGGCCGGAGAGGCCTGGGCATCCGCGCGAGGTGGAAAGGGAGGAGTCGCAGCCCCGAGGGAATGGGGGACGGTAGGGCTGGCAGGTGGCAGGAGGGGTGCGGAGCTCGTCGAGTAAAAGGCGGTCTGCAGGGCAGAACCTCGTGCCAGAGGCTGGGCATTCTTCTTCGCGGGTGGAGCCCGGTCAGGGTCACAGTGCGCTCCAGCCGAGACACGCGCCTTCTCAAGAAGGTCATGGGGCGTGTTTTATAGACACCGCCAGGCCCTCACTGGAGTTGCTGTCATTCCCGAGTTATAATCCGATTTATTGGCGTCAGAGTAGTCCGCGCCCTGAAATTGGAGACAAAGTGATCTGGGATGAGAATAGCCCAGGGAAGTAAGAGATTGGACCCTTTTGGGTTCTTGACGTTAACAGCGCGGAGGCTTTTAACACGTGCTCAGTGACGACAGATTATGAAGTCACTGCCAGGAGGGGAGGGGGAAGATGGAAACTTGTTTATTGAGCATATACTAAGTGCCAGACACTGTGCTCGGTGGGCGACTTAATACATTATCAAGTACCGGTAGTGAACCCGAGAGGCAGGTGAAGGAATTTGTCCAGGGTCTAATAAGTGACAGAGTTTCTAACAAAGAGCAAAGTTGGAAATTTAACTCCGGTTTTCTGGCTTCAAGTCCCATGCTGTTTCTTTGATACTAATTCTTATTACCCAGATTTGAGATTTTTGTATGGAAAATTTAAGAGGATTTAAGATTGTGCCCGTTGAATGAAATGTTGGAGAAGATTTAAGATTATGAGCACCATGAGAACAGGGATGCTTTCTGGTTTATTCACTGCTGTATTCCCTGCCCCTTTCTAGGGTTTCTAGTGCTTAGTAAAAATTGTTGAGAGTAAGTTTGTAAGTGGAGTACTTGATCAAAGCTGTCGCTTCACCCTTGAAGTTATGTACCAGCTGTGTGATTTGGGGCAAGTTGTTTAACTCCGGCCCTCTGTTGCCTCATTTGCAAATTGTCGGTAGTAACTACTACTATCTCAAAGAGTTGTTAAGATTGCCAGTTATTGTAAGTAAAGCCTTGAGTATAAATCACTTAAGAATGAGTTATTCTGGAAGTGTGGCAAGAAATACAGTTTTTGTTAGTGTAAACAGCTCACATTTTCGGGGAGAAGATGTAACACGTGGAGATTCTATGACAGCAATAAGTGAGGTGCATGGGTGGCTTAGTTGGGTAAGTGTCCAATTCTTGATTTCATCTCAGGTCATGATCTTCCAGTTCATGGGATCGAGCCCTGAGTCGGGCTCTGTGCATACAGCATGGAGCCTGCTTGGGATTCTCTCTCTCCCTCTCTCTCTCTGCCGCTCCCCAGCTTGCGCTCGCTCGCTCTCTCTCTCTCTCTCTCTCTCTCCTTCTCCGTCCCTATATATAGATAAATAAATATGAAAACAAAAACAAAAAACCAGCCACAGTGAGTACTAAGCAGTCTGATGGAGTGGTTAAGAGTAGGAGGCAGACAGCTGTGTTTGAAATGACCCTTCACCCCTGTCCTCGCTAGTTTTGTAGCTTTGGGTAGGCTCTAGCTTCCTTCACTATGGAATGGGGATTAAAAAAAACCAGACTTACCTAAAAGAATTAGGTAGACTGAAGGATAATAAAATAATAAGATACTTAGCACAGTGCCTGGCACTTACATAGTCCGCAAACAGTAGTAGTGATAACTGTTGATAGTAATATTGTGCCCCCTGAGGATCACCTGAGGTGGTGAGGAGCACCACTGTCATTCAAGAGGGGACGTTGGTGGGGGACATAAATGAGACCCAGTGATACGTGATTACAGATAAAAGTTGAAATGAATGATTCAGGCTCCTTCAACTGCAGAGCTGTTATAAATCAAGTAAGTGCATTGATGGGCTGAGGTTACCCAGTGAGAGGAATGACTTGGGCTTGGATAGTCAGGAAGAATGGAGAATTAGAACAGAGGCCCAGTTGAACTTTTACAGAGCAGGATATGGAAGCATGGAGGAGCAGGGGCTTAGAACCCAGCGCTTCGAGGGGCATCTGGGTCGCTCAGTCCGTTGAGCGTCCGGCTTCGGCTCAGGTCATGATCTCATGGTTCGTGGGTTCAGGCCCCCCGTCGGGCTCTGTGCTCACAGCTCAGAGCCTGGAGCCTCTCTTCAGATTTTGTGTCTCTGTCTCTCTCTGACCCTCCCCTGCTCACGCTGTGTGTGTGTGTGTGTGTGTGTGTGTGTGTGTGTGTGTGTCTCAAAAATAGATAAACCTAGCTCTTTGAAATTCAGCATCCCTATTCTCTGAAGAAGGGCGGTTTGGGTGTAGTCCGAATTGTGAAATGTCTTAGAGAAATTCCACTTTATCTTAAAGGCTTTTGAGTCGCCTTTGGCGTTTTCACATGCATTCTGTATATTCAACATGGCTGTCTTAATCTTGTTACTTTCTGCTTCTGGGGCTCATTAGTTCTAGGCTGGCGTAGAATCATGGGATGGTTTGAAGCAACAAGTATTTATTGGGTTCTGGGCCAGTCGGTGGCACATAGGGAAGCAGAAGGCATTGCGTTCCCCTCAACCGGGAGTTGATGTGATATAAACGGAACTTTGGTATGATCGATCTGGCAGTGTTTATTGTAAAGAACAGGTCAGGAGTTGAGGAAAGCCGACGGCACTGTGAATGTGGAGTGATGAACGCCTGCGCTGTTGGACCAGAAAGGAGTGAGTATATTTGAGAAACTTCCGCATTTGTGAAATGGAGCCGGTAATTCCCACCTCCTAGGCTGGAGCAGTGCCAGAGTCCTAGTAGGAATTCGGTAAATGCTATTTTCTTCATCTTTGTCTCCAAATGGTTAACTTTGCCTCATTCCATGTCTTGCCAAGAGGACTCCAAGGTGAGAATGAGGTTAAGGGGTGATTCATTGATCTGAAATTTCGAAGTAAAACAGGAGGGGTGTGTGCGCACCTCGCTTACACAGAGTAACGTAGGACGTGTAACTGATGGTGGGGGTGTCAGGAGAGAGACCAATGAGAACAAAGATCGTGATTTTGGTCGCTCTTTTGCTTACGTGGTTGAATTGAGAGTGATAATGACTTTGAGAAGGAGGCTTTAATTTTGCAGGAGAAACTGAGTTCAGCTTGGAGGGCGTGGTCCCTTTGGGAGGTGGACACAGCGAAAGGGCGTGAGAGGGTTGAAGCCCAGAACTGTGACTTGGGGAGGCTTAGCCTGGGGGTCTTGGACACAGTCTGTAGTGAGCGCAGTGGTTCCTGTTCCCGTAGGCGGTGGGGTCAGGGAACTCTAAGCCTCTTTAGCTGCTTGCTTCCTGGTCCTTCAGAAGGGAGGTGGAGAGGTTTCGTGCAGATGCAGGGCAGGGAGAAGGGCCCACGGGGGCCTTCAGCTGGATCTTGGGTGCCATGCTCTGCCTCTACAGACTGAAGGGAGGCCAAGGTGAATGGACAGCTCCCTTTGTGGGCACTTCTCTATTTGGCTGTCTTAGACCTGAAGTGTTTTTGTTCTTTTCTCACTGGTTTGCTCAAGAATGACTATTTTCTTTTTTCTTTATGTTTATTATTTATTTATTAAAAAACATTTTTTTTTTTTGACAGAGAGAAACAGCATGAGCAGGGAAGGGGGGGAGAGGGAGACACCAAATCAGAAATAGGCTCCAGGCTCTGAGCTGTCAGCACAGAGCCTGACATGGGGGCTCGAACCCACGAACCGTGACATCATGACCTGAGCCGAAAGTCGGATGCTTAACAGACTGAGCCACCCAGGCGCCATGAGAATGACTATTTTCATTGCTCATGTTTAGACTGGAGGTAGTTACAGAGCACATAAGCTTGTACTTTCGACAGTTCTTAGAAAAACAACTACTGCCCTTCAAGGATCTCTCACTCTGAAGCTCGGGCAGTGCCTCCACAGAAAAGTCTCCTGTGATTTCGTCCTGCAGGAAGAGCTGCATTTATTTATGAATACCTTTTCCCTGCCCTTCACTATCATAAGAAAAGCAGTTTTATTTTCCCTGTTAATTCTGGCTTTAAAATATTTTGCGTGGGAGGATAGGTGGCTTCTAATAGGGTTTGACCCAATAGATTGAACCCAGGAGTCGAACAAAACCAAGCCCGCGCCTCCCTGTGATAGGCACAATAGGCCATTGTTCCTTACACATCTGTTTCTCTCTTGCAGCTCCGTGTTCCTTTCTTTCCCTTTCTCCCTCTCACATTTTTACCCTTCTCTTTGACCTTGGTTCTAATTCCTGCCATTCACATGCATTGCCTAGTTCCTCCATCAAGTTTGAAATTAATGTATCTTAAAAAAAAAATAAACTTGTTAGCATTGAATAAGTTCCTAGGTGTCCTGTTTCTCCTCCTCCTTCTTCTTCTTCTTCTTCTCCTCCTCCTCCTCCTTCTTCTTCTTCTTCTTCACATCACTAATTTTTCTTAATAGCACACATCACCATCGGAAATTTCCGATGTGTTTCTTTACTGGAATGTGAACTCATGAGGCTCCAAGACATTCTTGTCCCCTGGTGACCCCCTAAGGCCTGGCAGAGAGGGGGCATACAGTAATCGCTGTTCAATGAATGCCATGTATTGCTGAGAATTTTGCAGACTACATCTCTGCCCACATTTGCTCCTCAGTGTGTGTTTATTAACTGAATGAATTAGCATTTAAATTAAAAAGTCAAGTAAGGTAGATTTCATGTGAATTTCTGCCAGTTCACATGTTTGATCATGTGTCCCTGTGATCTTGGGACTTTGGCCAACTTTTCATTTCATCTGGGGATATAAGTGGTTGTCAGTAGGTCTTAATACTAGAGTAGCATTAGGAGTGCCGGGGAGTAGTCAACTCAGGAACAGGAGCCAGAGAGCACTTTTGTATTCGAACAAGCAGAGGGTGATGTTGGTTGAAGTGGTAGTGCCGAAGCCTTATTGCAGGAAATTAGAAAGGGGTGAAGAGTATTACATTATATTAATGGCATGTTCTGTTAGGGTTTTTTTTTTTGTAAGTTTATTTATTTTGAGAGAGAGCGCGAGCTGGGGGAGGGGCAGTGAGGGGGAGGATCCCAAGCAGGCTCCCGTGGTCAGCGCAGAGCCCATCGTGGGGCTTGAACCCATGGAACTGTGAGATCATGACCTGAGCCAATGTCGAGAGTCGGATACCCAACCGACTGAGCCACCCAGGCGCCCCATGTTCCGTTAGTTTTATGTGCACGCATTATTACTGTTTTTTTATTTTATTAATCTTAGGGATTTTTTTTTAAGTTTATTTATTTGAGAGAGAGAGAGTATGAACAGGCGCTGGGCAGAGAGAGAGGGAGTGGGAATATCCCAAGGAGGGGGGAGGGGGCGCGTCCTGTAGGTGTGGGTCGTGGTGGCCCTGCCCTGGCTCTCAGAGCCTTGTTCTCACTCACTAGGTCTGTGCGTGGTGGGCTGTGACCTCCCGACCAAGTTGGTGTCTGTGTGGCAGTGGCCAGGGCCTCTCAGGGTTTCGGACTTGCCTGCGGCGGCTTTGAGGAAAATCTGATTCTTGTCTTCCTGGATTCATATGGAGGTCCTGGGATCCCTAACGGGGCTTGAAAAGTTGTAAAATTGACTGTGTCCCTTCCTCCCACGTTTCTTCCCGCCGTGTTAATGCTTTGCTTTTATCTTGCTGTGTGGGCATGGAGGCCTGACGATTAGTGCTCCGATCAGTGCTCCGGCTTATCTGTGCAGTAGTAATCATTCATGTATACGGCCCCACCAGCTTCCTACCAGGCATCCTTCCTACCAAGTGCCTTACCCTGGCTCACCTTCTGGGAGAACGTGCACAGCAGGTGGTGACATTGGAGTTCCACCTTGGAGAACATGCAGGCATTTAGTAGGTGGGCTGGGTGGATACCTGCATTCTAGGCCTTGGAAACTGTCCAGGCGACGTCCCACAGGCCAGAGGGGCTCTGCCTTCTTCAGAGGATGACGATAATGGCTACCACGTGTTGAACACTGTGCCCAATTCTGGCATTTTATGTCACATTTTACATACATTATTAGGTTAGGGTTAGGGGTTAGAGTTAGGGTTAATTCTTTTTAAAAAGTTCTTTTTATGTTGATTTTTGAGAGAGAGAGAAAGGGAGAACACAAGCAGGGAGGGCAGAGAGCGAGGGAGAGGGAGAGGGAGGGAGAGAGACACAGAATCCAAAGCAGGCTCCAGGCTCTGAGCTGTCAGCACAGAGCCGGACGCGGAGCTTGAACTCCTGAATCGTGAGATCATGAGCTGAGCCGAAGTTGGATGCTTAACTGACTGAGCCACTCAGGCTCCCCTATCTCATTTAATTGTTATAACCTTATTGGGTACTCTCTTTTTTCCCCAATTTTTTTATGATAAAATATAATAAAATTTACTATCTGAACCATTTTTTTAAAATGTTTTATTTCATTTTTGAGAGAGTGAGAGACAGCCTGAACAGGGGAGGGTCAGAGAGAGAGGGAGAAACAGAATCTGAAGACAGGCTCCAGGCTCTGAGCTGGCAGCACAGAGCCTGAACCATCGGAACCATTTAAAATGTGCAGTTAAATGATACTCAGTACATTCATAATGTTGTGCAGTTACTGCCACCATCCATCTCCATAACTCCTCATTTCGTAAAACTGAAACTCTGTGCCCGTTTAACAAAAACTCCCCATTCCTGCCTCCCTCCAGCCCCTGGCAACCTCCGATCTACTTTCTATCTCTGATTTTGACTACTCTAATGTCTCGTAGAAGTAGAATCATAAGCACTTGTCTTTTGAGACTGGCGTAGTTCACTTTGTGTGATGCCCTCAAGGTTCATCCATGTTGTAGTACGTGTCAGACTTCCTTTTTAGGTCTGAGGAAGAGTCCACTGTGTGTGTGTGTGTGTGTGTGTGTGTGTGTGTGTGTGTGTGTCCGTCCATACCATTTTGCTTCTTCATTCACCTGTTGATAGACACTATTGTGAATAACACCACCATGAACATGGGTGTACAGCTGACCTTGGCTTTCAGTTCTTGTGGGCATGTGCCCGGAAGTGGAATTGTTGGCTCATATCGTAATTCTATTTTTAACATTTTGAGCATCTGTCCTACTGTTTTCCACAGCAGCTGTGCCACTTTACATTCCCACCTGTAGTGCACAAGAGTCCCAATTACTTCACTGACACTTGTTATTTCCTGCCTTCCTTTCTTTTTATTTTAAAGTTTATTTATTTTGGAGAGAGAAAGTGAGCGTGCATATGTGTGCTCATGAATGATGAGATCACGACCTGAGCTGAAATCGAGTTGCTCAACTGATTGAGACACCTAGGCGCCCCCTCTTCTGTTCTTTTTTTAATCTTTATTTATTTATTGTTGAGAGAGAAAGAGAAAATGAGTATGTGCGGGAGGGGCAGAGACAGGGAGACACAGAATCTGCAGCAGGCTCCAGGCCCTGAGCTGACAGCACAGAGCCTGACGTGGGGCTCCAACTCGCGAGCCGTGAGGTCATCACCGGAGCTGAAGTCAGGATGCCCAAACCACTCAGCCACCCAGGCGCCGCCACCCCCCCTTTCTTTTTTTGATAGTAACCATCCTAATGGGTGTAAGCTAGCATCTCAATGTTGAGCATCTTTTCATGTGCTAACTAGCCATTTGTATGTTCTTAGAAATGTCTATTCAAGTTGTTTGTCAATTTTTGAATTAGTTTATGTGTTTTGGGAGTTCTCTATATATTCTGGATATTAACTCCTTATCAGATAGATGATTTGCACATATTTTCTCCCATTCTGTGGATGTCTTTTAACTCTGTTAATATTGTCTTTTGATACACACAATTTAAACATTTTTGTGAAGTCCATTTTGTCTGTTTTTTCCCTTGTTGCCTGTGCCTTTGGTGTCCGAATGGGGAAAACTCTGTTTCCTCTTTATTCCCACACTCAGTGCATGTGGCACCTGGCGGCAGGGGGGGGGGGGCGGGGGTGTTTCCCCAGCGAGCGGCTCCGGGACCCCAGCTGAGTGTCTGGGCTAGGGCTCAGTCGCATAAGACCGCCCCGCTTCAGGTGCCAGTCCCAAGTCCGCGTTGTTGCCTGTGCCTCTGACTGGCTGGCTATGAATCACAGTTCCCGTGACCCCCTCCTAGGGGTTGGTAATTTGCTAGAATGGCTGGCAGAACTCAAGGAAGCAGTTTCCTTACTAGATTACCATTTTATTACCAAGGAAATTAAAGACTATGAATAGACAGCCAGATGAAGAGATACATAGACTGAGGACCTGAAGGGTCCCAAGTGCAGGAGCTTCTGCTTCTGTGGAATTGGGGTGTGTGCCATCCTCCTGGCACGTAGATGTGTTTACCGACCTAGAAGTTCTCAGAACCCACGCTTCGGGGATTCTTACAGAAGCTTCGTCATGAAGGCATGATCCATCACTAACTCACTTTCCAGCCCCTCTTCCCTTCTGAGAGGATGCAGGGTGGGGCTGCACATTCCAAGCCTGGCTCGGTCTTTCTCGTGACCAGCTTGTGTCCTGAAGCTCCCTGAGATTTGTCTCCTTAGAACAGACACTCCTAGGGGCGCCTGGGTGGCTCAGTCCGTTAAGCGTCCGACTTCGGCTCAGGTCATGATCTCACGGTTTGTGGGTTCGAGCCCCATGTCGGGCTCTATGCTGACAGCTCAGAGCCTGGAGCCTGTGTCAGATTCTGTGTCTCCCTCTCTCTCTGCCCCTCCCCTGCTCACACTGTCTCTCTCTGTCTCTCAAAAATAAATAAAAAAACGAAACAAAACAAAAGAACAGATATTCCTATCACCCAGGAAATTTCAGGGGATTTAGGGGCTCTGCCAGAAATTGGGGGCAGAGACCAATATATGTATTTTTTGTTAGTGTCATATCCAAGAAATCAGTGCCAATCCAATGTCGTGAAGCTTTTGCCCTGAGTTTTCTCTGAGGGTTTTTAGCTCTTACATTTAGGTCTTTGATCTGTGTTGAGTTAATTTTTGCATGTAGTGTCAGGTAAGGAAGGATCCAGCTTCATTCTTTTGCATGTGGATGTCCAGTTTTCTTGCTACCATGGTTGAAAAGACTGCCCTTGCCTATTGGATGGTCTTGGCAGCCAGTGAAAAATGTTTGACCTTATATGCAAGAGTATATTTCTGTGCTCATTATTTTATTCCGTTGAGCTGTATGTCTGTCTTTATGCCATTATCATGTGGTTTTGATTTCTGTAGCTTTGTAGTAAGTTTTGAAATTAGGAAGTGTGGGTCCTCCAAGTTTGTCTTTCTTCAAGATTATTTTGGGCGTTCAGAGTCCCTTAAGATTCCATGTGCATTTTAGATCAGTTCTAATTCTGTAGAAAGCAGCTTGGGATTTCGATTAAGAATTGCATTGAATTTCAGATTGTTTTGGGTAGTACTGATGTGTGTTAACAAATAGAACACTGTTTTAGTGTTTAATACTATTTATATTTATAATATTTATATTAATACTCTTAGTATTACCACCAGTTATTCTGTTATAGAATACTATGATATGGATATACCACAGTTTGGTTATCCATTAACCAGTTTATGGACATTTAGGTTGTTTATACTTTTTGGCTATTATGAATAATGCTGCTGTGATCAAGTGAACGTACGGTTTTGTTTCTCTCGGATGTGCACGTATCTAGGAGTGGAATTGTTGGGTTGTGTGGCGGCTCTTGGGGAGCACTGAGAAGAACCATGGAATGTGGGCCTGAAGAGTGGCCTGGTTGGGTTTCTGATTTCAGGAAGATCACTAAGTAGCCCAGAGAGAATGTATTAGAAAGGACCAGGTTGAAGGCAAGGAGATCCGTTAGTATATTTGGCAAGTTCGTGCCAAAGATGAAGTGATCCAGTTAGAGAAAATCGAAACTGAGATGGGGCCAGAGGAGGGGCATGGAGACAGATGTCACAGTACATGTCACGGTGTCATGCATTGGTCATACTTACAGAACTTGAAATGCTCACGAGAGGGGTGACGCCAAGCCTAAGTAAATGACGAATGGCTTTGCCCCTGGCAGGTAGCTGGGGAGCCCAAGCAACATTTTACAGTTTATTAATTTCTGGTGTGTCTGGTCACTGGTTCTATGCAGTTCAGTCAACGGAGATGAAATTGCTTTGCCCTGCAATCACCTTCATGAAAAGAAAGGGTTTGGCCTTGTTTCTTCCTTGTTAAGAAAGTAGGACAGTAAATGACTTAGCAGCTGACTTGCCTTGGACTTAGCCAGCAGATTTTGTGTATTCATCCAACAGTCAAGTGTAGTTAAGTTAATTGTTAAGGCCATTTTCATGTTAAAAAAATGCTATACTGAAAGACGCCATTGAGTAAGGTCATGGAAAAAAGAGCAAATTGTTTGTCTTTAAATATCAGTTCATCTGATAAATGTGGGTTACCACAAAGTATTGGTGGCTCACCAAAAATTGCTTTTGGTAGCCTGTGTTTGCAAACGGATACGTCTGCATTCCAGGGAGCGATATCACTTAGGCTAAACTAAAATACTTCAAAGGTTTTTGGTTGTTTATAGGTTTGGGTTTCAAATTAGTACTTGTTAATTGTTGAATTGGTCACCATATTTTGTTTGTTGTGTGTATTCCTAAACAGTTTTTGAGAGCAAAAATACTTTTTCCATTTGCGACAGCAATATGGAGAATGGAACATTGTGATCTTGCTAGAGGAGAATTTTCTGTTAGTATTATAGAGTAATGTAATTAGGCACTATATGGAACTTGAAAACATATTTAAATTTTTGTTCTGGCTGTGGTTTTATGCTTTCCTAAAATGTGGCCTGAAACCGTTTATTAGTAAATATGCTGAATTGCTTTCTCTGGCAAGTGCATTTCAGTATTGAATCCAAGTGAAAATACAAATATTTATTCATAAAAGTCTTTTGGTGTGGTAATATTTTTACTACAGCCATTGACCCACTAGTAAAATGTTAGGGCATTGCTAGATTGGATCCTGTTTATTTAAAGGCCAAGAGAGGGAAAGAGAGAGGAAGTTAACATTAAGTGAATGCGTGTTATGTGCCACCGTATTTGGTACACTAACGTATCTTTTTTTTGCCCTCCTAGCAACTCTGTGAGGAAGTTTATACTCTCTCTTTTTCTAGCAAGAAAAATAATGCTCAAAGATATTTAAAGAAATTGAGAAGCTAATTTTTAAATCTAAAAATGTAAACAACCCAAAGTAGCCAGGGCAATTTTTAAAAAGAAAAGCAAAGTTGAAAAATTAACATTACCTGACATCAAGATTGTTAACAGAGCGACAGTAAATAAGACAGTGTGGTATGGGAGAAGGGAAACACATCTAGATAGGTGTCCAGAAATAGACCCATAAATATATGCTCAGTTAAAGATGCCGAGGCAGTTTAATGGGGAAAGGAAAATCTTTTCAACAGATTGTGCTAGCATAACTGGATATCCATATAGAGAAAAAAATGAATCATTATTGTGCATAAAAATTAACTAGAAAGGATCACAGACCTAAATGTAGAAGGTAAAACTATAAAACCTCCGGAAGAAAACTTAGAGGGAAAATCTCTGTGACCTTGAGTTCGGAAAAGATTTCCTAGGTCACAAAAGCAAAAGTCACAAAGAAAAGAATAATACATGGCATTTGGTCAAAATCTAAAACTTCTGCTCTTTGAAACACCGCATGAAGAGATCAAAAAGGCAGGCCACAGAATGGGAGAAAATACTATTTATATCTGATAAAGGACCTGTTTCCATAATAAAAAGAACTCTTAATACTAAGAATACCCATGTAAGAAAATGGGTAAAAGGGGCACCTGGTGGCTCAGTTGGTTAAGCGTCCGACTGGCTCAGGTCATGATCTCACGGTTCGTGGGTTCGAGGCCCGTGTCGGGCTCTGTGCTGACAGCTCAGAGCCTGGAGCCTGCTTTGGATTCTGTGTCCCCCTCTCTCCTGCTGCTTCTTCCCCACTCATGCTCTGTCTCTCTCTTTCTCTCAAAAATAAACATTAAAAAAAATTTTTTTAATGGGTAAAATGTTTGAAAAGATTCTTCACAAAAGAAATGATCCTAATGGCAAGTAAGCACACGAAAGGATATTTGGCTTCCTTGGTCATTTGGGAAATGCAAATTAAAGTCATGAGAAGATAGATCACCTTCCACACCCATTAAAATAGTTGGAAAGATTGCCAGCACCCCTGCAGTTAGCCGGCGTGTGGGGTGGCTGGAATCCTGTGCGCCGTCCATGGGGTCGCACGGCGGTACAGGCGCTCCAAAAACTCTCAAACCGTTGGTAGTTTCTTCCACAATCTAGTCATCGTGCCCTTGGTATTTACTCAGGAGAAATGAAGACATTTGTTACACAAAGACTCTAGGAAGATTCTTAGCAGCTTTATTTATAATGCCCCCAAACAGGAAAGGACCCAGAGGTCCATCGACAGGTGAATGGGTAAAGAAAATCCCGACCATCCAGAAAGTGGGCTATCTGTCGAGTAGTAAACGGAACAAATACTGATCGTACAGCAAGCAACACGTGCGCATTTCAAAATCATTCTGTTGGAGCAGGACACAGACGAGTGTGTACTGTATTCCATTTACATGCTTCCACTTGTATGTGCGCTTCCAGAAAATGTAAACCAACCTGTGATGACAAAGTAGGTGAGGGGTTGCCTGGGGCCAAGGGCGGAGGGAAGGGTGGACTACAGAGGGCCCCCCCCCCCCCAAACGTCCAAGGCCGACAGCGCTGTTCCGTTTCACAGGCGTCTGCGCTCGTCAGACTCCTACACTTGAAGTGGGTGCAATTTATTGTACATAAATTATACCTCAGAAAGTTATTTAAAACGAAAAAGATGCAAATGAAAAGTACTCTGTGTTGGCGAGGATAAAAGCACCCAGGACCCTCAGCCTCTGC